>NC_053166.1:131465572-131665572 GCF_016835505.1 Polypterus senegalus
TTTAAATTTTGTTATACAAGTGTTTAAGTAAATGAAGACAATATTAACAAAATCACTATACACGATCCAAAGCATTGCTCCTTTAATTCAATAAAATAATTCAGTATCAACCAAAACAATGCTGTAAAGCACTTCCAAAAAGCTCCAAACAACAAAGACAAACAAATAAAACAAACTACAAAGCACCTTCTGTGTAATCGGCCTAGTTTATACATTATTAAGCTCCTATATTTTCAATTTAATAAAATAAAAAGAAAAGCAAGTACAGCGGTAGCTTGAGAATGTAAATTAAAAAAAAAATGCCCATAAAAATATTATCTGGGAGGAATGCACAATTAATGAATACGGTGGCAAAACACGGCCTATTCAGAGTGTGCCTTACAGACAAAAATGCAGGTTGAATGAAGGATGGTAATGCAGCTGTTTATGGAAAAGTAACGTAGCAAAAGCTTTAAGCTTTCTTCATTTTCACAATTATTTCTGTTTTCATTCAATTAAAGCTAAATACCAAAATTTAAATATAACCATAAGAAAAATGAAATGATGTAATATATGGAGAAGAAAAAGGTCCTGGTTAGAATCAGTCACTGTATGAATAAAAAACTAAGCTTTACCCACTGTTATTACTCATATTATATATATATATCAATTGTAATTTAAAATTAAAATAAACTACCAACAATAAATGTTACTTAAATACTTATAAGTAAAAATATTCAAACTTCTCTGTGACTGCAGTGAAAAGAATGCCAATAGAGTGCTACACTATTCTACTGTGCAAAAACAAAAAACAGGCTCAAGTCAATGCCTTTCACACAGATTTCTGGCTTAAAACCATTCTGTGAGTGTGTCACTTTTTGCTCATTGTTTCTAAGTCATAGATGTTTTAAATAATTATTTTAAATGCAATCTAAAGAGAAAAAAGTTACAGCAGATTTTTTTATTTTGTAACTGAACATTTTCGGTAACATAACTGTACAGGTATTCATAAATTCCAATCAGAAATCTTAAATTTTCTCCCCCAAAATACTTCCTTCAAACTGACGTGCACTAAAATATTTCACTGCCAGTGGAACACTCTATGTCGGTGCTGGTTATTAACTCATTATTTGTATTCAACTTTACCTGACACAAGCAGAATGAAGTTGTTATTTTCACGTTTTCATTCTGTCCCATGGTGGCAATGTTTTCTCCAACATTATTTAAAAAGCAAATAAAAAGAAGTCATTTCATTTAAGTAAGTGGAACCCTGCAGCTATGGAAACCAGAAAAGATGACTGAAATGGCAGTGCAAGGATGTGAAATGAGATACGTATTTGCAAATATTGATTATAAGCGCAGGCATAATATGATACCGACTAGAGTCTTACTTGAGCTGAAAATGATTTAACATACAAGTGAAGTATTCATCATTTTAATTCTGCATAGAGAACATGTCCTGCTATTGCTCTATTGATTGTGATTTCTTGTCCCATTACAGTAGTCACATTGTATATTGTTCTTAAATGCAACAAAAGTTTGAAGATGTCTCACAAATATTGCAAACTGGATGAAGCAAAACCAACTCCAACTCAACGTGGTAAAGACAGACCTTATTATCCCAGCTCATCCATCCATTCAGCACCACATCTATGTTTAATTTGGCCCACTAATGCTAACAACCTCCAAGTTGGTGTAACCTTGGGGTGGTGACTGGTGACCAGTAGTCATTCAGGGATCATTCTGCTATAGTTGCTCAGTCTTGCAGATCTACTCTGTACAACATCTGCAAAATCAGACTATATCTGACAGAATATGCAGCACACTTCCTGGTTCAGGCTTTTTTCTTGTAATGTCTAAACCAATACTGTGTCACCGAGCTGCTAAAGATTATCCAGAATGCTGCAGCACATCTGATGTTCAGCCAGACAGGCAGACAACATTAATCTCTAAACACTAACACAACACTAATCTCTTCAGACCACTACAATGGCTTCCTGTAGTGCCAATTATTAAGTTCAAATCCTTGATGCTTGCCTACAGAGTAGTCAGTAGGTCTGCACATATTATGTATGTGTGTATGTATATATATACTGTATTTGTATATATATATATATATATATATATATATACACACACACACACACACAAACATATACAGTGTGTGTGTATATGTATATACAGTCGAGTCTGGCTTATCCTACCTTCTCTTATCCAACATTCCATATTATCCAACGTCCCACCGCAAAAAAAAACCACATCAATTGGCAACAAGTAGTCTATTTTTTGTTGCTCCCGACTCTACCGCAGCTAATTACAGTGGAACCTCGGTTTGCGAGCATAATTCATTCCGGAAACGTGCTTGTAGTCCAAAGCACTTGTACAGTATATCAAAGCGAATTTCCCCATAAGAAATAATGGAAACTCAGATGATTCGTTCCACAACCCAAAGCTATTCATAGAAAAATGATTAAAACAAAATATAAAGTAAAAATACATAAAACAAATTAACCTGCACTTTACCTTTGAAAAGAATCATGGCTGCTGTGGGTGAGTTTCTAAAGTCTTGTGGGATTCCACCCAACGGGACGATACACGGAAGAGCGTCCCAAAGCAATCACAATCTCCCAGCACTGTGCAGTTTGCCATATAAGCGAATCTGAAAAGATCGCAGACATGCTATAAGCGCCTGCCGTTGATGGGTGATACAAGGGACAAGGAACATTATTATTTGGGCACAGTATTACTTGGCCACGACCCTGCCTGACTGCTGTGTCTGTGTATAGGAGAGTGGCAGATCCCACTACAATAAATAACCGCGCTGTTGCTGTTTCAAGCTGAATAAAGCTGGTGTTGCTAAAGTACCGAGACTCAGCTTCGTATTTTCGGGTGCAAGACAGGGACATGCACGTCACAGCACAAACACACACACACACGCAGTCACAATGCTCTAGTAAACAGTATATGCTCATACGGATGTGGACTATATGAGTGACAAAGTTAAGGCTCTAGAAACTGCAATTAAATACATTGAGCAACAAGAAGAAGCTACAGGAATCGACATAATGATGCTGCAAAGATGGCGAGACTTGGCAGCATAGAAACGGCACTCATCAGGAAAGCAGACTATGATCAAAAATTTCTTTAAATCATCACAGGACTGAACTTAAGTATAGTACATATTGTATTTAACTTCAGACAATTCTGTAACTGTAAGTTCATTTTTTCAGTTAATTTTTTTGGTTTGCTGTAAATCATGATTATTAGGTTCATAATTTGTAAAATTATAACATAGTTTGATGTTTAATAGGCTTTTTCTTAACACCTCCCATTGTCCAACATTTTCGCTCATCTGACATTTTGCCGGCCCATTTATGTCGAATAAGTGGGACTCTACTGTATATCTATACATACACATACAGTAAATATCGATATCTTTCTATATATCTATAAAATATAGGACCTCAAAAAATGGGCTTACATTGCCATTCAGATGGCAGTTTTACATGTGTCAGATTAAGGTCTTCATTCACTATGTATCAATATACCTAGATAAATTCATACAGGGAAAGCCAGATTTAAAAAAGAAAAGAGAAAAAAAGGAGATGGGACAGAGGAATCTGCATATTTAGAGCAGTGAGATATTTACTTCTTCATAGACACAGCATGAAGCCACTTACAGTGTCATTAAGTATATAGAGCTTCTGTGAGCTAATGATTATTAAGGAGAAAGGTACCAAAACTTACACAAAAAGGAAGAAATGGATTTTAAAAAGGCAGAGAAAAAGCAGTATCTGCACAAAAAAGGATCAAGAATTTCATTAAATAAAAAAAGATAATTTGAAAGAAGGAAAATCAAGAAATGATTTAATGATAGCAACATTAAGAAGGACTGAAAAGTAGTAAATGCTTTATTATGTTGGGGTGTTAAAATGATCAATCAAAGGCATCTTGCAAATTAACTAAATGGCTTTCATTTAAGATGTATCACATATTATATTTGTGTTAAAAAACAAAAGAAAATGTAAAGGCTAAGGAAAGTATCAGCAATGTTATGAAGGTGGCACTCAGCAGAGTAAGTGTACATATTTCCACACTAGGCAAACACCTGGGGTCTCATTTACAAAACCTTGGGTGGGTGGATTTGTATGTGAAAACTATGTGCATCCAAAACAATAGGAAAAAAAATTATTTCTAAACACCTGGTGTACAGTGATCCCTCGTTATATCGCGCTTCGACTTTCGCGGCTTCACTCCATCGCAGATTTTAAATGTAAGCATATCTAAATATATATCACAGATTTTTCACTGGTTCACGGATTTCTGCGGACAATGGGTCTTTTAATTTATGGTATATGCTTCCTCAGTTTGTTTTCCCCATTGATTTTATACAAGGGATGCTATTGGCGGATGGCTTAGAAGCTACCCAATCAGAGCATGTATTACATATTAACTAAAACTCCTCAATGATATACGATATGCTTCCCGCTCGGTGCTTGATTGTTTGCTTGTCTCTATCTCTCTCACTCTCTCTGACATTCTCTGCGCCTGACGGAGGGGGTGTGAGCAGAGGGGCTGTTCGCACAGAGGCTGTTTGCTTAGAAGATACGGACGCTCCTCTAAAAAATGCCGCTTTATCGCGGTGCTTCGGCATACTTAAAAGCCCAAAAGCACGTATTGATTTTTTGATTGTTTGCTTTTCACTTGCGCGCTCTCTCTCTGACATTCTCTGCTCCTGACATACATTCTTTGAAGAGGAAGATATGTTTGCATTGTTTTAATTGTGAGAAAGAACAGTCATCTCTGCCTTGTCATGGAGCACAGTTTAAACTTTTGACTAAAGGGTGTTATTTCATGTCTAGAGGGCTCTAATAATGTTAACAGTGTGGGAGAGTTTATAAGGGCTTAAAATATATAAAAATAACCATACAAACATATGGTTTCTACTTCGCGGATTTTCATCTATCGCGGGGGGTTCTGGAACACAACCCCCGCGATCGAGGAGGGATTACTGTACACAATTTTGTAAGCAATTTATGAAACAAACAAATATCGACTATGTTAATCAACCTTGTACATATTGTGGTACCCGGATGGGGGTGGTACCCAGCCGGGACGCCTAGGAGGACCGGAGGTGGGCTTGCGCCTTCCCCAGACCATGTGGGGGCGACCACGGGTACAGAGCTCTGAAGCTAAACCCTGTATGGGCCCGTGAACGTCGCCAGGGGGCGCCCCTATGCCTTTGGAGCCCTGGACCTCAGCACTTCTGCCACACCCTGAAGAGCTGGGGGAAGAAGACAGGGGACACCAAGAGTGCTTCCGGGGATGCAGCCGGCACTTCCGCCACACTGGGGCGTTTCAGTGGATGATTGTTGGAACCCACCTGGAGCACATCCAGGTGCTATAAAAGGGGCCGCCTCCCTTCATTGAATGGCTGGAGTTGGGTGAGAAGAAGGACAGAGCTTGGTGGAGGAGGCAAGGAGGCGGCCCGAAGAAAGTAAGGCATAGTGAAGAGGCCAGGACTTTGGGGACTTGTGGGGTTTGTGGTGCACTGGACTTTGTAAATAGTGTAAATAAATGTGTTGTGGGTGAAATGAACGTGTCTGCCTGTCTGTGTCCAGGCCAGCGTCCACAATATGCAATCATGATGCTGAAGACCTTTGTTTGTTGCTAGACATATCTAGTCACTGCCACCCGCACTTGAAGAATCCTATGGTGGCTCCACAGCTAAGCACACCAAGAGCATGGTTTGTGTTGAAGAACTGATGACACAAACTTTGTGTTTTTTATAGTGCTATGTAATGACATATGACAGGACTGCTATTACAATGAATAGTATAGGCCATATGAAACACTGAGCATTCAGAAAGTTAGCTTAAGTTCAAGCCAGACATCAAATACAGCACCACCAGCAATGCATCTGGCCATGTTACTTTGCCTCAAAGCAAATGAATCATGGGCTGACCTAGGCCACAATAAATTCCATTAAGGTACAAGTTATAACTTAACTAGTTATGGTTAAAAAAAAAAGTAGCTTCATTCTCACTAGGTGCCCTTATTACAATATGAGTGCAGTCAACTGTCAATCAATAAGCATGAATTGTTATTTAAATGGTTTGGCTGCATTTCCCTGCTTTATCAAGATTGTTGTCATTTCCTACTTTCTCTGATGTGTTGTGTATGGACGGGTCAGAGTCACTTTAAATATATGCAATTTCTTCAATTAAGTTTTCTTTTATAAATCTTGATTTTATGTGTAAAGTTGCATACACACATTTTGAGCCTTTTTGTGCTTAACCAAGTTTATAAACCTGACCCCAGGACTATAGTGAGGTAGGACAGCATATTGATTAGCCTCCCAAATTTGTTTGAAAAATAGCTTTCTCCAATTTTTCATTTGCTTTTATTTGGCACTGTATCAAGATTATTGAGAATGCCAAACATTACATAGGTTCCTAAGGTCATTACTAGCAAATTTAAATGAATAAAGCTCAGTTATGGTTACCTGCAGTCTGATGAAGTGATGTGCACATTAAAAGTCATGTACTGAATAAGTGAAAATCCCTATGCACATAATAAACAATAGAATAATGACAATGAATTTGCCAAGATAGTCTAAATTAGAAAAAACATCATCCTATATGAAACAGACACGTGTATTCTCAACATCTATGGTCCCAGTGAAAGATGCAAATTTTTTTTTTTTAATGACAAATGCAAATTTTGACAAGTATTTTACAAATATCTGGAAATATATATAAGCAATAATTGTATACAGAAAAAATGTGAACAGGACAACATCCAAACATTTTCATTTTCTTGTGTAAACATCATGAAAAACTGACAATTTCTCAGCTGTAGAGAATAAGAATTATTTTAGTTATTAAATAAAAACGGGAAAAAAAAAACAGAAACCATGTCAGTAGGGAAAAAGAAAAACCGGTTAGATTTAAATGTGATTGTAAAATATATAATATTAGTATGGCTGTAACTAACGATTATTTTAATGATTAATCTGTTGATTATTTTGTTGATTAATGCATTAGTTGGATTGTAAAGTAAAATAAGATTTATTATTTTCATTTAAATTAAATAATTAAAGTGCATGAAATGCAGTTTTCACCAAAAAACAGGTTTGTGTAAAATTTTCAGAAAAGTGTTCTTAAAAAATGAGCTACTTGTAGATATTTTAAACAAAATATTACATTTCATAAAAAATGAATATAATAAATTGAAACTAAATGTTAATAAATAAATATAAAAGATAACACTTCTGGTTCTTGTTGTGCAATGAATACATATACACACACACACACACACACAAACACACACATGCAATTTCCATAAAAACGCTAAAATTGACATTAAATTAAATTAAACTGGCAAAGTGGCTTATACATTTAAAATTACACTAAACTATGGCGTTATTTCAGTGCCACTATTCTGAGCGCACGTAAAAAAATATTGCAAGTGCAAGTGTTGCATTTTGAGGAGAAATTTATTTTGAGCGTACAAAAGCTGAATTTGAGTGAACAAAATTCATTGCTGCGTGCAAAAATGTATTTCAGTGTTTGCACTTATCCATATACACACACACAATAGCACCCCCTCTCGCTCAGTTTTTTCATTTGCACTTGCTCGCAATGTGTTGCTTGCGCTCACAACATTCTCTGCTGCAAGCGCTCAACTCTCTGTACACCGTTATAAGTGTGCCACAAAACCAACCAATCACAGACTTGGTTTCAAAAATTCTGATTGGTTCTTACGGTCTCCAATCAGCTCGCTAGCTGCTGCATTCCGGAAACAGTCCGAAATGTAGCTAAATCCAGCTAAACTCAATTAAACCCCAATTTGCGGATAATATCTTTAATTATTTTCTCTTCTTTGGCTGCAGAGTAAATCAAAACTCCCTCTATCTGCAAGAAGCGAGGCTGAGTGGACAGTGTTTCCGGTGTCCGGAATGCAGCAGCTAGCGAGCTGATTGGAGACCGTAAGAGCCAATCAGAATTTTTGAAACCAAGTCTGTGATTGGTTGGTTTTGTGGCACACTTATAACGGTGTACAGAGAGTTGAGCGCCGCAGCAGAGAATGTTGTGAGCTAGCAACACATTGCGAGCAAGCGCAAATGAAAAAACTGAGCGAGAGGGGGTGCTATTGTGTGTGTGTATATGGATAAGCGCAAACACTGAAATACATTTTTTGCACGCAGCAATGAATTTTGTTCACTCAAATTCAGCTTTTGTACGCTTAAAATAAATTTCTCTTCAAAATGTAACACTTGCACTTGCAATCTTTTTTTACGTGCGGTCAATATTTTTTTACGTGTGCTCAGAATAGTGGCACTGAAATGACGCCATACTAAACCAACACTTTAAAATAAAACATGCAATTTAATTTACAGGTTTTGTTTTTTTATCTGTAAAAGCTACGGCTTACTGGCAAAGCATTTTGAAAATACCTGACCACCACAATATCCCACCACAGAAGAGTCAGTTACACCATCATGACTTAACAAGATTCTTCATTTTTTGGTCTGCTGCAATGTTTGGAATCAGGTCAGCACAACAAACATCGTTGTCATTTATTGGGGAACTTTGCAGACTATTTTTCTTTTGCTGCAATCCAAGTGGTTTCATTTGTGAGTCTGCTATTTTTCAAATGCGTTAATAACTAAATGAAGTTGTGACGCAATTGCATGAAACAACATTCTGTTATGATGATTAGTCTGTGGTGAGCTGGCAACCTGCCCGGGGTTTGTTTCCTGCCTTGCGCCCTATGCTGGCAGGGATTGGCTCCAGCAGACCCCCCGTGACCCTGTGTTAGGATATAGTGGATTGGATAATGGATAGATGGATGGATGGAAGATTAGTTGTTGCAGCCCTAAATACTAGTGTAATATTTTATTAACATACACTTCATTTCATGGTGTGACTTAATGATAGAACTTTAAAAGGGTTGTGAACATTTTGATATGCTATTTACTGTGTGTTAAAATAACATGGCTGCAGTCACGGGCACAACTAGTTATTTTGAGGGGGTATACAATATTTGTTTTTGGGCCCCCATTCTGCAGGCATTTTATAAAGCAAAATATTCAATGAAGTCAAAATCTGCATGTAGGGACATGGAAACCGACTTGTTATAAACATGGGGGTGGAGGAGGGGGGTTAGTTTGTCATTAAAAAGAAAAAAAGACACTAATCCAAAAATAACAACAATAATATCAATTATCAAACTAGCACAGCATAGGAAGAACAGACATAGCAAAGTAAACTTAAATGATCGATACGGCAACAGGACAGCAACTCTAGCCTTTGACTGCACTGCTAAAGGCTCAAATGATTCAAACTATAACCATCTCTCAATCGGGTTTCCAGTAAAGCTTTAACTACAACTACACAAAATATTATACACTTTATTGTCCACAAACGTCTATAACTAAACAGACTTGACTCTTCACATTCTCTCTTAGCATGTTAGAAAAGTTCTCCATAGTCTGTTTCTGTCTCAGCTGTCACACAATGATTGAATGGTGATACTGCTATTTTTGAATACACTGATGAGGAAATAAGAAATAGGAATTGTCTGAAAATGTTTAAAGGTTGTTTTACTTTGATTTTCTTGAATTTTGTGATTAGATTACGATAGTTTAGTTCAGAGGCCTTAATAAAATGTATATTGTTATGATTATTATATTATATAATTTAATGTTATGCTGTCACCATCACCCATAGGCTGGCTACATTTTATATTTATGAGTTAAAAAGAAAGCTACTCACAACCTGGTCTAGTTATATAGTTAATTGAAAGTACTTTTTCTTTTTGCTCAAATAACACAGATTCATTCTTTTTAGAAATATTTTAATTGCAAAATAAAAAGAAAAAAAAAACAAAGCCTGGCAATACACACCAATTGCTATGGCTTTTTGAAAATGTCTGAATGAGCTCTGCAGTCAGACATTGCTGTAAATAAATATCCCCCTAAACACTCTGATATTGTCAAACTGATATTTTGCAATAAACCCCTCCACATCTTGTTCCCACCAGTAATGGATCCTCCCTAGTGTCTCCAGGTTTCTATATACAGATTTAACAATATTGATTTCATTTAAAGAAGATGTAAACACTTGTCAGCTGACAAATTCAGAGACGTCCTGTTCTGTAAATGATTTGAGTCAGCGTGTCACTGGTATTCTTGGCAGTCTATTAGGCTGTTCTGTATGAAGATTTTATTTTTTTTTAATTCATTTTGCCATTTCAAGGTGGATATTGTTAAACAGTAATTTTGGATTTGAATCAACTGCAAAATTAATTAGAAAAGTAGATTAAAAAAAAAATCAGATATGAGCCAAAAATGTGATGTGAGTTACTTTAAATTGTGGCGCAAATATAGCCTGTGCAGTCCATAGCATCACCGACACTCAAATGCAGCTTCCAACTAATTTATACCATCACAATTTTTCACCAGGATTGCTCTAAGATTCCCCCTTTTCAGAGATGGATCCATGTGTAGAGATGTTCGTGGATGCCACTATGCAACTCATACTCCGCATACCCCCCCTTATTTGCACCCCTGGCTGCAAACAACAACAACAACCGTGAACTAGATGAAAAAGCTTGGATTCTACAATAAAACAGTAATATTGCATTTTATTTTAAAACATCACAAAAATTCTGCAGGCTATTTAAACAATGCACCAATATTACTTGTATTAATTCAATATCATTCCAGTTTTTATTGCTTTTTAAGAGTACCAAACAAGTACTGGACTCAAAAGTCACGTAGAAGAACATTAAAGAACTCGCTACAAAAGTTTCAATGCCATACAGTGGCTGGATGTAAATCAGTAATTGACATAAATCTTCTTCTCATACAACAGTTGGGAAAAATATGCAGTAGTGGAAAAATTTAAGACGATAAAGAGAAAAAACACTGACTGTGTAAAAAGTATCTATCTATCTATATATCTATCTAATCAATCCCTGTTATACACACAGCTAGCTCTCTGTGTTCATACAAGGTAATACTGGTTATACAAGAGATATCACATACTAATTCCAAGGTAGAATATACAGTGGTGTGAAAAACAATTTGCCCCCTTTCTGATTTCTTATTCTTTTGCAAGTTTGTCACACAAAATGTTTCTGATCATCAAACACATTTAACCATTAGTCAAATATAACACAAGTAAACACAAAATGCAGTTTTTAAATGATGGTTTTTATTATTTAGGGAGAAAAAAAAAATCCAAACCTACATGGCCCTGTGTGAAAAAGTAATTGCCCCCTGAACCTAATAACTGTTTGGGCCACCCTTAGCAGCATTAACTGCCATCAAGAGTTTGCGATAACTTGCAATGAGTCTTTTACAGCGCTCTGGAGGAATTTTGGCCCACTCATCTTTGTAGAATTGTTGTAATTCAGCTTTATTTGAGGGTTTTCTAGCATAAACCGCCTTTTTAAGGTCATGCCATAGCATCTCAATTGGATTCAGGTCAGGACTTTGACTAGGCCACTCCAAAGTCTTCATTTTGTTTTTCTTCAGCCATTCAGAGGTGGATTTGCTGGTGTGTTTTGGGTCATTGTCCTGTTGCAGCACCAAGATCGCTTCAGTTTGAGTTGACGAACAGATGGCCGGACATTCTCCTTCAGGATTTTTTGGTAGACAGTAGAATGCATGGTTCCATCTATCACAGCAAGCCTTCCAGGAGCTGAAGAATCAAAACAACCCCAGACCATCACACTACCACCACCATATTTTACCGTTGGTATGATGTTCTTTTTCTGAAATGCTGTGTTCCTTTTACGCTAGATGTAACAGGACAGTTGCCTTCCAAAAAGTTCAACTTTTGTCTCATCAGTCCACAAGGTATTTTCCCAAAAGTCTTGGCAATCATTGAAATGTTTCTTAGCAAAATTGAGATGAGCCCTAATGTTCTTTTGCTTAACAGTGGTTTGCGCCTTGGAAATCTGCCATGCAGGCCGTTTTTGCCCAGTCTCTTTCTTATGGTGGAGTCGTGAACACTGACCTTAATTGAGGCAAGTGAGGCCTGCAGTTCTTTAGACATTGTCCTGGGGTCTTTTGTGATCTCTCGGATGAGTCGTCTCTGCGCTCTTGGGGTAATTTTGGTCGGCCGGCCACTCCTGGGAAGGTTCACCACTGTTCCATGTTTTTGCCATTTGTGGATAATGGCTCTCACTGTGGTTCGCTGGAGTCCCAAAGCTTTAGAAATTGCTTTATAACCTTTACCAGACTGATAGATCTCAATCACTTCTGTTCTCATTTGTTCCTGAATTTTTTTGGATCTTGGCATGATGTCTAGCTTTAGAGGTGCTTTTGGTCTACTTCTCTGTGTCAGGCAGCTCCTATTTAAGTGATTTCTTGATTGAAACAGGTGTGGCAGTAATCAGGCCTGGGGGTGGCTACGGAAATTGAACTCAGGTGTGATACACCACAGTTAGATTATTTTTTAACAAGGGGGCAATTACTTTTTCACACAGGTAGGTTTGGATTTTTTTTCTCCCTAAATAATAAAAACCATCATTTTAAAAACTGCATTTTGTGTTTACTTGTGTTATATTTGACTAACGGTTAAATGTGTTTGATGATGAGAAACATTTTGTGTGACAAACATGCAAAAGAATAAGAAATCAGGAAGGGGGCAAATAGTTTTTCACACCACTCTAGGTTCTTTTATTTTAAACAATCCTTTGGTATTTTAAATAAAATTATGTTTCTAATCACTCCATTTGAATTTTTGTTACTGCATTTGACCAGTTTATCATTTGCTGAAGGACTGCCCTGTGTAGTGAGATGCATAATCGTGTCTGGGTTTCTGCAAAACTTTACACAAAGGGCACCACTAATGACAACACAAAGAGAGTTCTTCTTTGATTTTCACATAAACATATACATATTCCGGTACATGCTTCCTCAGTTGGTTTGCCCAGTTGATTTCATACAAGGGACGCTATTGGCGGATGGCTGAGAAGCTAACCAATCAGAACACACAGTGAAGTTCCTGTGAGCTGATTGTCTCAGCAATGGAGCGCCAAATTCGATTCCATGGCATTAACCAGGAAGTCTCGTCTCGCTCATTCAGCATCGTGTTTCGCTGTGTAAAGAGTTAAGTTTGTGCTCTTTTGTGTTTATATATGTGCGTAGTCAAGCCCTTTGTTATGGCTACAAAACAATCTGCTCCTGCTACTGCTTCAGGGGCTGTGCCCAAGCGCCATCGGAAGATGCGAACGATTGCTGAAAAAGTAAAAGTTTTTGATATGTTGAAGGAAGGGAAAAGCTACACTGCTGTAGGACGCCATTACGGCATCAATGAGTCCATGATTCTTTTTATTTAAAAAGGAGGAAAAGAATATAAGATCTACGGCCGCAGTGTCCTTTTAACCAGGGCACAAAACGACTTTTAAGTGGACGTAATAAGGCAATAGTCTGGATGGAATCTGCTTTAGGGATTTGGATTGAAGACAGCCGGAAGAAGAACAACGCGGTGCTACACAGTCACCTAAAGAGTCTCCTTTAGAAGAGCTGTAACTGTCTCCTTTGTTGTGCAGTAAAACTAAACTCATTGTTACTGGATAAGTCATTGTGTCATTGTTGGTGAGTAACCAGAATTAATTTTATACATACAGTACTTATATGTATGTACGTTTAGTGTCACTGTACACACATTTACGGTATACAATTTTTCCTGCATTGTACGTATTTATTGCTGGTGGCCCGTCTATCGTAATGGCTGTAACATATGTGATATCGGAGACGCTCGATATCTTTAAAATAATATTTAGGTTTTACTGTATATAAACAGTTTGTTTACATACATAATTTCAATTAATCTTACCTAATATCTAAGAAAATATAAATGGTTTATGCTGTATAGCTGTGCGGGGAATATTTATAAACAGTGTGGGAGAGTTTATAAGGGCTTAAAATATATAAAAATAACAATACAAACATATGATTTCTACTTCGTGGATTTTCACCTATCGCGGGGGGTTCTGGAACGCAACCCCCGCCATCGAGGAGGGATTACTGTACTGGCTTTACTTCACTACGGTCTGCACTGCAGATATCCCATATCTCCAAATAAACCTCAGATGTCATGAAGTTATCTTTGTTATTTGGAAGTTTTTCAGATAAAGTACAAAGCAATAGTCATCACTAAAATTATGTGATGATGAAACTCCACGGAATTTATGAATACATAAATGTCAACACTAGCAATTTAAAGAAACTTGTAATTTGTAGATTAATGCTAATTGTATATTTGATTGGTTAGCCTATATAGTGATTTAAGACAAGTAATGTTGAGGAAATAATTAAAATAATAGTTTTGCTGTCTCTATCCTGGGTCCGCTGCTTTTCTCAATCTTTATGCTTCCGTTAGGTCAGATTATCTCAAGGCACAACGTAAGCTACCACAGCTATGCTGATGGCACACAGCTGTACTTATCAATAGCACCTGATGACCCCGACTCTCTCGATTCACTAACACAATGTCTTACTTGTATTTCTGAATGGATAAATAGTAATTTTCTCAAGCTAAATAAAGAGAAAACTGACATTTTAGTGATTGGCAATAATGGATTCAATGAGGTTATCAGAAATAAACTTGATGCATTAGGATTAAAAGTCAAGGCAGAAGTAAAAAACTGGGTAACTGTTGACTGTAACCTGAATCTTAAAATCGCATATTCATCAAACCACTAGGACAACATTTTTTCACTTAAGAAACATAGCAAAATTTAGACCTCTTATATCAATGAAAGATGCTGAGAAATTAATTCACGCTTTTGTTTTCAGTCGGCTAGATTACTGTAACGCACTCCTCTCAGGACTATCCAAAGAAGACATAAATCGTTTGCAACAAGTGCAGAACGCAGCTGCTAGAATCCTAACTAGGAAAAGAAAATCCAAACACATTTCTCCAGTTTTGATGTCACTACACTGGTTACCTGTGTCATTCAGGATTGACTTTAAAATTCTGCTTATGGTTTATATAGCCTTAAATAATCTTGCTCCATCTTATACAGGTGCCGGTCATAAAATTAGAATATCATGACAAAGTTGATTTATTTCAATAACTCCATTCAAAAAGTGAAACTTGTATATTAGATTCATTCATTACACACAGACTGATGTATTTCAAATGTTTATTTCTTTTAATTTTGATGATTATAACTGACAACTAATGAAAGTTCCAAATTCAGTATCTCGGAAAATTAGAATATTGTGAAAAGGTTCAATATTGAAGACACCTGGTGCCACACTCTAATCAGCTAATTAACTCAAAACACCTGCAAAAGCCTTTAAATGGTCTCTCAGTCTAGTTCTGTAGGCTACACAATCATGGGGAAGACTGCTGACTTGACAGTTTTCCAAAAGACGACTATTGACACCTTGCACAAGGAGGGCAAGACACAAAAGGTCATTGCTAAAAGAGGCTGGCTGTTCACAGAGCTCTGTGTCCAAGCACGTTAATAGAGAGGCAAAGGGAAGGATAAGATGTGGTAGAAAAAAGTGTACAAGCAATAGGGATAACCGCACCCTGGAGAGGATTGTATAATTTAACCCATTCAAAACTGTGGGAGAGATTCACAAAGAGTGGACTGCAGCTGGAGTCAGTGCTTCAAGAACCACCACGCAAGACATGGGTTTCAGCTGTCGCATTCCTTGTGTCAAGCCACTCTTGAACAAGAGACAGCGTCAGAAGCGTCTCGACTGGACTGCTGCTGTGTGGTCCAAAGTTATGTTCTCTGATGAAAATTTTGCATTTCCTTTAGAAATCAAGGTCCCAGAGTCTGAAGGAAGAGAAGAGAGGCACAGAATCCACGTAGTTTGAAGTCCAGTGTACAGTTTCCACAGTCAGTGATGGTTTGGGGTGCCATGTCATCTGCTGGTGTTGGTCCATTGTGTTTTCTGAGGTCCAAGGTCAACGCAGCCGTCTACCAGGAAGTTTTATAGCACTTTATGATTCCTGCTGCTGATGAACTTTATGGAGATGCAGATTTCATTTTCCAACAGGATCTGGCACCTGCACAAAGTGCCAAAACTACCAGTACCTGGTTTAAGGACCATGGTATCCCTGTTCTTGATTGGCCAGCAAACTCACCTGACCTTAACCCCATAGAAAATCTATGGGGTATTGTGAAGAGGAAGATAGAGCAACATGGGCTCTCATAACACCTGAGCAGTGCCACAGACTGATCGACTCCATGCCACACCGCATTGCTGCAGTAATCCAGGCCAAAGGAGCCCCAACTAAATACTGAATGCTGTACACGCTCATACTTTTCATGTTCATACCTTTCAGTTGGCCAACATTTCTAAAAATCCTTTTTTTGCATTGGTCTTAATTCATATTCTAATTATATTCAAAATTAAAAGAAATAAACATTTGAAATACATCAGTCTGTGTGTAATGAATGAATCTAATATACAAGTTTCACTTTTCGAATTACTGAAATAAATCAACTTTGTCATGATATTCTAATTTTATGACCGGCACCTGTATATCGGAATGTCAGACACCCTATATTCCAAATCGTAACCTTAGATCCTCAAATGAGTATCTCCTTAGAATTCCAAGAGCAAAACTTAAAAGAAGTGGTAAGACGGCCATCTGCTGTTATGCACCTAAAATCTGGAATAGCCTGCCAATAGGCATTCGACAGGCAAATACAGTGGAGCACTTTAAAAAAAAAACTGCTAAAAACACATTACTTTAATAAGGCCTTCACATAATTTCACTTTAATTTAATCCTGATACTCTGTACGTTCAATTCATTATAATAACTATTCATGGTGGCTCTAAAATCAGTACTAACCCCTACTCTCTCTTCTGTTTCTTTTTCCAGTTTCTTTGTGGTTGAGGCCTGTGCCACCACCACCTACTCAAAGCATCATGATGCTCCAAAATTGATGGACTAAAAGCCAGAAGCCTGCATGACCATCACCATCAAGTCCTACCATAAGAACCCTAAATACAAAGAGGACTGTTTCATTTATGTGAGGTAGAATATCCAGAGGGGACTGGGTGGTCTCATGGTCTGGAATCCCTGCAGATTTTATTTTTTTCTCCAGCCGTCTGGAGTTTTTTTTGTTTTGTTTTTTCTGTCCTCCCTAGCCATTGGACCTTACTCTTATTCTATGTTAATTAATGTTGACTTATTTTTATTTTCTTACTGTGTCTTTTATTTTTCTATTCTTCAATACGCAAAGCACTTTGAGCTACTGTTTGTATGAAAATGTGCTATATACAGTGCATCCGGAAAGTATTCACAGCGCAACACTTTTTCCACATTTTGTTATGTTACAGCCTTATTCCAAAATGGATTAAATTCATTTTTTTTTCTCAGAATTCACACACAACACCCCATAATGACAACATGAAAAATGTTTACTTGAGATTTTTGCTAATTTATTAAAAATAAAAAAATTGAGAAAGCACATGTACATAAGTATTCACAGCCTTTACCATGAAGCTCAAAACTGAGCTCAGGTGCATCCTGTTTCCCCTGATCATCCTTGAGATGTTTCTGCAGCTTAATTGGAGTCCACCTGTGGTAAATTCAGTTGATTGGACAAGATTTGGAAAGGCACACACCTGTCTATATAAGGTCCCACAGTTGACAGTTCATGTCAGAGCACAAACCGAGCATGAAGTGAAAGGAATTGTCTGTAGACCTCCGAGACAGGATTGTCTCGAGTCACAAATCTGCAGGAAGGAAAAATTTCTGCTGCTTTGAAGGTCCCAATGAGCACAGTGGCCTCCATCATCCGTAAGTGGAAGAAGCTCGAAACCACCAGTACTCTTCCTAGAGCTGGCCGGCCATCTAAACTGAGCGATTGGGGGAGAAGGGTCTTAGTCAGGGAGGTGACCAAGAACCCGGTGGTCACTCTGTCAGAGCTCCAGACGTCCTCTGTGGAGAGAGGAGAACCTTCCAGAAGGTCAACCATCCCTGCAGCAATTCACCAATCAGCCCTGTATGGTAGAGTGGCCAGACGGAAGCCACTTCTTAGTAAAAGGCACATGACAGCCCGCCTGGTGTTTGCCAAAAGGGACCTGAAGGACTCAGACCATGAGAAACAAAATTCTCTGGTCTGACGAGACAAAGATTGAACTCTTTGGTGTGAATGCCAGGCGTCACGTTTGGAGGAAACCAGGCACCGCTCATCACCAGGCCAGTACCATCCCAACAGTGAAGCATGGTGGTGGCAGCATCATGCTGTGGGGATGTTTTTCAGTGGCAGGAACTGGGAGACTAATCTGGATAAAGGGAAAGATGACTGCAGGAATGTACAGAGACATCTTGGATGAAAACCTGCTCCAGATCGCTGTTGACCTAAGACTGGGGCGATGGTTCATCTTTCAACGACCCTAAGCACACAGCCAAGATATCAAAGGAGTGGCTTCAGGAAAACTCTGAATGTCCTTGAGTGGCCCAGCCAGAGCCCAGACTTGAATCCGATTGAACATCTCTGGAGAGATCTTAAAATGGCTGTACACCGACACTTCCCATCCAACCTGATGGAGCCTGAGAGGTGCTACAAAGAGGAATGGACGAAACTGGCCAAGGATAGGTGTGCCAAGCTTGTGGCATCATATTCAAAAAGACTTGAGGCTGTAATTGCTGCCAAAGGTGCATCGACAAAGTATTGAGCAAAGGCTGTGAATACTTATGTACATATGATTTCTCAATTTTTTTATTTTTAATAAATTTGCAAAAACCTCAAGTAATCTTTTTTCATGTTGTCATTATGGGGTGTTGTGTGTAGAATTCTGAAGAAAAAAATGAATTTAATCCATTAGGAATAAGGCTGTAACATAACAAAATGTGGAAAAAGTGATGTGCTGTGAATACTTTACAGATGCACTGTAAATAAATGTTGTTGTTGTTGTCTATTTACTGAAATGATCAGCTTTTAGGGCCGCCCATGTCAGATATTACTGATGCATGTGCTATTGATGCAGCCTTACAACAAAAAAATCTTTTTAGTCAGAGTAAATCTATCAATTTATAACAAGTACAATAAAGTGTGATAAGAAGTCATTTTGTACACAGAGATTCTATTTTTTGAGGAGGGTTGTATTTTCAAGGGTCACCTTTGTTAAAACAGTTTACACCAGTGTCTTTTAAACACTGTAGGAGTCATAAGCATGTCATAATTTACAGATGCACAGTGACCAAAGAAAAGAAAAAATATTGATAATGCCAAAAACATTCATGTGCATATCTTTGGTTTATATTGCATTATTGTCACTATTCTGGGGAAGAATGCAAGTAAAAAGTTCATTCTGCTATGAGCACATGACAATAAATGAGCTTGAACTGCAGACATACTGCATACCAATCCTGAGATCAGACAGGATTCTCTACTCCTGGGTCAGCAAAACAGTCAGATTTCTTTCCTAGGCTACTTGAGCTTTAGCATGAAAGCTTCTATCAGCACTAAGATCCAGTTTGGAGAGTAAATGGCTTTTTATTCCAGAATCAAGAGTTATAGGTAAGAGTAGCTGCAATGTTGTAGTTTTTTGAACAAAAAAACCCTGCCAGAAACCTTAGTTAAGCTAAACATTTCTTTCATTTGGAAAGCATTACAATTAGGCTGCTCTTTATTTGCTTTTTAATTGAAACTATTTTTTATGTTTATATCTATTGTTGGCTAAATATTAAAAATGTTTACAACAATTATTGCTAATTTCAATAAATACTATAGCATTTTCTGTCTTAAAGAATAAGCCTAAGTTTTATGTATGGCTTATAAAATACAACTGCATTGTTTCCACATATTTGTTTTTGAAAAAATTTTGAAAATGTATAACAAAATTACTCATTCAGTACTTGGTATCAACTAACAGTGTTCATTAAGTACTTGGTATTGATGTCAAAAAACAGTATCGTGCACCACTAATTGACATATAGTTTAATCATCCAGAAATCTATTGTTTCCTCTTGCCTACACATGCTTATCAAGGCAAAAGGGAATTATGCCGTTTTCAAATTAGTTCACCTATTATTTTAATTTACCCAGCCATTTTGCATAAAGACATTACTGGTTAGAATACTTGTATAAATTACTAGCTTGAAATTCACAATTAAAATGAGCATGGAAACTTGTGGCAGCTTGACGCAATGGCAATATGCTGACAGAGTAATAACGGTGATTTTCCTATTATGGACATGTGTTGTTGTTTTTCATGGGGCTGTACACCCAGTGGGCTGTGCACTTGTCATCCAGCATGCACCTAGTATTATATGAATTGATTCATTCCTTTACAGTTGTAAAACTGATATTGACATTTTAAAGTATTTTAACACAGAGCTTACAATGAACAGTTATATAGTGTAAAAAGTTTAGTAAATTGAACAGTTGGCTTATTTTTTTATTTTTATAAGTATTATCTGTTATATTTCACAATGTACATTCATCCCATATTTCTACATTTAGAACATTTACCAAGTCACGGGCAGCCTCCTTTTTGGTATTTTATGAAGATTTACTGATTCAATAACAGAATCACTGACCCTATTTCTGTATAAAGAGATTCACACACTGTGATTTTTAGCATATTTATATAGTGTTATTCATACAACAGAGTTCATAATTGCATGTATGAAACTGATACTAATTAACAGATGAGTTGGCATGAAAGCCTAAGTTTAAACCATCCCCAAAATAATACATTGAGAATTAACTTTCTCCATTCCCTTGTATCTTCCATTGTAACAAAAGACACACACATACTAGTAGCAAAAATTACATTTCCAACAGAAAGGAACAAAGTGATTTCACTGGCCAATTGTTAATACATTTTTTTTTTAAAAGTTCATATTCTGTAGCTTTAGTTTCCAGGGGCACCATATAATTCTAGAATTTGGAACAGAGTGTTTTACAAAAAGGATTAAAACAAGGAGACAACACCAAGTACCAGTCACTGCAAATTAGAAAGAGACACAAGGTGAAAAGGATGGACACTGTAAAATGAAGAAGGACGTGACTTTGCCTAGAAAGAGACAATTGTACACATTTTGCACTGCTACTTCAATTTAAACAAAAGCTGCATGCTGTAGCAGTTCAAACATTTGTTTCACATGGCTGCAATATATTCACTAACCCTTTTAAGACAAGCTATTGATCAACACTGCATTTAAATGAACTTCTTGAATCCCTGCACAATGGATTAAAAGAAGGCTCTTGAGATTCTGTCTTTCTCAAGAGGAAGCACTAGGGCAGAAGGGGAACATGTAATTATACTGCTGGGAAAGTCATCCAAATGTCTACAGTTTGGGTTGAAAAACCAGCATTTAGCTGAATACAAACCACATTCAAGAACAGAGCTCCACTAACAAGGATGAGGATAATTACATTTATTGCTTAAAGGATGCACTGCATAAGATCAACTCTTATAAACAATCTCAAAGGTGCCTTAAGTAATTGAAGGGGTATTCAACTTAAGTGGGTATCATCCTGTGAGGAAATAACAATTGAAAAGAGAATGTGATTCCCAAAGTGACATGAAGTAAATAAAAGAACAACCTTATAAACAAAAAATGAATATAAATGCTAATTTATGCACATGGGGATTCATCGCATTAGAATTAGAAATGAGAAGCAGTTCCTTTAAAGTATAGTACAGCTACAGAGCCAAAGGAGAAAGGTTATCTACCATCCTTCCCACAAAAAAAAGAAAAATGGAAAAAAATAACACTTTGCCGCCTTAAAGGAAAAACCCTAAATTCATCTGAAATTTCATTTTCTTAATTAGTTCTCACATACCTGAAGGTTATGCCTCTCCAGTCTCATTTCCAATACATTATTCTGCTCTTCGAGACGGCTGCGTTCTGCCTCTAGCTCTTCAATCTTTTGTCTGTATCAAAACGAATAGAATTTTGTTTTAAGCATAGCAATTACCATTATAGTTTATAATTGAAAAGTGCTTTTCTTTTTAGAATCACACAGAATAGAAAAGTAGTTCAGAAGTTGCTATATTTTTGAAGGAAATTTTAATAGGAAAGCAGATATGGAACAATTTTAAAGAAAAGTGTTCAATCTACTGCTGATTTTGTTTAATGGAAAGCAATTAATTCTAAAGCTTATTTTTTGAACAGTCAAAAGACACTTTTTACAAATGACTGCAGAAATTTTATCAGTGTTTCCTGATATACCTGAGACAGGGATTGTTAGCTGATGCTTTTAATGGTTAACTGTATTTTAAGGTGGTCAGAAAGTTTTAGGTTTATGTCAGTTTTTTTCTACAACTCTTGCTGACAATCCACCAATAAGAAGCTGTGGTATTTGTTGTAACTCTTTGATAAAGCATGCCAATCCCACTTCTCATCTCCAAGGATATACTGTTAAAAGATATCACCTACTCTATGAACCTGAGGCTACAAATGAGAGAAGCTGATGACAGATTAGTGGCGGTATGGGAAAGACTTTTTTCCTTCAGTAGTGGGGTTACCAGACTATTCCTATAACTTTAAAGGTCTGAATAAAAGAACAATTACACTAGTTTCTGGTTTATGCATTTGTGGTGCTTATTTACATATGAAAGGGGTCACTGGGAACGAGGCTTTTTGGAAAACTGCTTTAAGCTAATTAAATAACTAGAATATTATGAGTACCCTTTATATGTTAAAAAACACAGAACTTTTTTCCACTTCTTGTCAAGTCTCCTACATAAATGGCAAACTGTATTACTTTTTACACTTATGAATGTTCATCAGGCATGGCTTTTCAGGAATGATTTAAGCAGAATGACAGCACTTAACTAACATATCAAACAGATGCAATACAGATCAAACAAAGTCCATCAAGTCATCATTCTCTAGTTGCACTATTGATTCTGCTCTGTTATTCCATTAAACCTTTGTTCATTTACTATGATTTCCTGTCACTTGGGGGCAAATCATATGCATCAAAAAAGAACCAGTGAGCGCAGTCATCACCAGAAAGCCTTAACATGAATAAATCTCACAGCCTTAGCTACAAACCATTTCATGCAAAGTATTACAATAAATCATCTTAGAATGTAATCAACAGTGGCAACTGGCAACTTCAGATGGTAAGAACCCAAAAGTGCACATACATTAGAGTAAACAAGAATCTTTTGAGATTAAGAGCCACATACATATCACTTTGACATGTCACCAGCTATGCCATATAATTTACAGATTTTGGTAATATCAGTTTAGCATACTTCCCTGTCTAAGCCACATCTGTATTTTTCATGTGTCTAGGCTTTAGACCATATGCTTCAATTTCTTTACAAAAATATTGGACATGCGTACAGCTTCCAACCCTGGCAGAAGATCAAGACAATTTTAGCTAAGGTGAAACAATTAGAAGGCAAAAAATCACATTAGAAAAACTTTGATGACAACAAGCCATTCAGCCCACCAAAGCTTGCCAAACCTATCCACGTATCCAGTCGAGATTTGAAGTTCCCTCTTTGACACAGCTTTGTAATTTTTTCATGTGTATAGCTCTCTGCAGAAAAGGTTTCCAATGTTTGTTCAAAACATACCCGTTAGAAGCTTCCAACTGTGTCGCCATGTTCTTGCTAATACCATTTTAAAGTACCAGACTGAATCCACTTTACAATTTCCTTTCATAGTTTAGAAACTTCAATCATGTCACTTTTTAATCTCAATTTGCTTAGACTAAAAATGTTCAGCTTATTTACTATTTCTTCACAGCTAATTTATCTCAGTCTGTACTCTGGATTTTTCACTTACACTGCTACTTTTTTTTGTAGTCTGGACAATAAAACTGCACACAGTACTGGTTGGCCCACTAGTGTGCTATAAAGCCTATGGATAACCTCAAATGAGTTATAATCATGTTAAATAATATAATATTTAAATAGTCTCCAGAACAGGTTCTGTAAACTGTCTTGATGTAGATGGTGATGAATCAACTGTGACTCCAAATTCCTTCTCAAAATGAGAACTGTTAAGTTTCAGAGTTCCCATTATTCAAATCTAACATTTCTACTTCCTGCGTGTAATACTTACTTACATTAAAAATTTAGTCAGTCACAAATCTGCCCAAGCCTGTATGCTGTTCAAGTCCCTCTCTAATGATTCAACTGATTCTAGATTATTGCAGTCCCACCTAGCTTGGTATCATTTGAAAATCTAACCAGCCTGTTGTTTATATTCCTACCCAGATCATATATATATATATATATATATATATATATATATATATATATATATATATATATATATATATATATATATATATATTAAAATTAACCCTAGCAATAACCCCAGAGGAACTCCACTTTTAACATCACCCAATTCTGTCAATGCTCCTTGTACCATAACTCCTTGCTTCATGTGTTTGACCTAATTTTACACCCAACTACACACTATGCTCCAAATTCTAACTTCTTGTAGTTTGATGCCCAACCTCTCATGTTTGACCTTATCAAATACCCAAAGCCAAGGCATTACCAGAATGAGCTGTTAAACACTACATGGGAAGGTTGCAGGAAATTTGATAAAGAGAAATAATCAAGTCAAATGAATTAATATTATTTCAAAATTAGTTTTGAAAGCAACAGTAGTATTAAAAGTTGTAAGTAGTAGAAGTATTGATATGCCTTCATAATGAAATGAAATCTATATTTTTAAGACCTACCAACATATGATACATTAGCACAATAAACAAAAAATAATAAAACACAACAGGTAATCCGAACTCTACCCTTGAGCTCACAGCAAAGCAGCTTTCATGCTGTGCTCTGCAAATCCAGCCTTATAATGTAAAAAGATTGAATGGTTTGTTTGTTTATATCAAATTCTCTCATTAGACCACTAAGGTTCTCAGCACCTCAGGTATATACGCTCACCTACTAGCATAATACAATTATTATTATTTAAAGTACCATGATACAATGACAAGATAATGCACAATTTAACAAATGCTTTCACATCATTTTAAAATAATAAATGTTTTGGTAGTTATTTTTGCTATAATGTGTAACTCTTACCAAAGATAAACAAATGTAGTTAATATGTTAGTCCTGGGCAACATGATGGTGCAATGGTTAGAACATGTATGGATTTTCCACCAGTTTTCCTCTCACATCACAAAAGCTCACAGGATAGGTTGACTGGCAAAAAGAAATTTTAGTAAAGTAGTAAAATTAAGTGATGAACTAGTACCCTGCTCAGTGTTGGTTACTGCCTTGAGACCTATAACTGCCAAGAAAGGGTTGTACCCCTTACAACCCTAAGTGGATTTAGTGTCCCTGAGAATGCTAGGCACTGTGTATATTACCTATGTTTTCCATCAGTATCTTCAGTGTCAGTAAAAATTACTTTCACTTTCAGAATATGTCGGTTTGAGTCACCATCCAGACATTTTGTTATATCAGATGTTGTATCAATCTGTTTTTTCCCTTCTTTTAGCTAAAGCAAAAAAGTTGGCAAGCAACACTGCTCCCAGAGTGCTACACTAGAAGTTCATTTTCATTGCAATTAGAAATTCTTTCTATTAAAAATGCATATAGTGTAATTAGATGGCTTGATCTCAGTTTCATTTTGCCATGTCAGAAATTTGAACCAGTGTGTACCTGACAACCAAATAATGTCAACAATTTTTTTTACGTCCATGAGTCAATTAGCTCCATCAGACTTAAAAGGATAGATTAATCTGGTACGTTTCCGAGCAAAAATTTATTTACACATCATCACAAACTGGCTAGCAGGGTAAAGGAACACGACAAGAATTGAGTACTCGGAACTTATACAAGTGGGGAAAAAATGAAGCAAAAAAATCTGGAGAAAGAATACACTTTAGAAGTAAAAGTTATGATTCAGTTATGATACATTTTCTGAATTTAATAGAAAAATAAAATCGATGCTATGGGTAATTTCTGAGATAGCTAGCTGAGATCTGAGGCCAGTCATCCAATTAAGCAACAGGTTCACAACAGTTACCTCAAAAGAAGAAATACATCTGAGATTTAAAAAAAAACAAAAAACTCTGCAGCCACCACAGCACTCATGGATCCAGGAGAGCAACCACTGTTCTAACAGATGCTGACAGACATAGAAAAATAGTTTTTTATCAGCAGGTGTAGGCCAATCAACAGCAGACAATACAGGCATGCTCATAAATTTACATACCCTAGAGGAATTTGTGAAATATTGGCTATTGTTTGGAAAATATAAGTAACAGTGTTCACAAGAGAGGCAATTTCTTATCACACAATTGTGTGGGCCCTTTTTAAAATCACATTGATAACTGAAATCAGTCAAAGCGCCCTGATCAAAATTTATATACCCTTAAATGTTGGGACTGACATTATATACACAATTTGACAACCACAGGTTCAAATTAAGGGTAATTAAGGGCCGGTGTCCACACCTGTAACCTCGTGGACTGTCATCAGTGTCTGTGTATAAATAGTCAATTTAAATTCACGTAGAGCTGCACTGACTTTACTGGATACAAAGTCATAGGGAAAGCAAAAGAACTGTCAATGAACCTGTAAGAAAAGGTTGTTGACTTGTAAAAAAATCAGTAAAAGGATATAAAAAGATATCCAGAGATCTGAAAATACCAGTCAGCAGTGTTCAGACTCTTGATAATAAAGTGGAAAGTTAGAGGTTCTATTGTTACCAGGCCACAGTCAGGCAGACTAACTGAAATTTCAGTCTCAACTGCCAGGATCATCTGTGGAGCTGACAAGAAAAACCGACAAGCCATATCAGATGATACAGGCTTCTCTGCAAACAACTGGTGTTAGTGCTTTAAGATGCACAATACTTGAACAAAAGTAGGCTGCACAGTCAAGTTGCAAGAAAAAGCCTTTGTGTCAATGCCACAAAAGAGCCCACTTACAATATATCCCAAACAGCACCAAAACAAGCCTCAAAACCTCTGGAACAAAGTCCACTGGAGTGATAAGACCAAAACTGAAATTTAGGGTCACAGTCATAAATGCTATGTTCAGAAAGGATGCAAAAAGGCCCATGAAGAAAAGGACACCTTCCCCTAATGTGAAGCACGGGGGTGGAATTCTGATGTTCTAGGGTGGGGGGATGAGAGCTACAGCTGCACAGGTAAATTACTGAAAATTGATGGCAAGATGAATGCAGCATGTTACCAGAAAATATTGGGAGGATAACTTGAATTCATCAGTCCGGAAGATGCACACATGACGCACTTGGATCTTTCAACATGACAGTGATCCAAAACACAAGGCCAAGTTGCTCCTTGGTTGACTACAGCAGAAAAAGGAGAAGGTGCTGGAGTGGCCAAGGAGAATAGACAGCTCTGCCACCTGAGAAATTCAAGGGCTTCATCCACAACTATCAAAAAAGACTAAATGCCATCATTAATGCTAAAGAAGGCAATAAATAATAGTAAGAACTAAAGGTATGAAAACTTTTGAACAGGGACCATCTAACTATTTTCCTTTTTACTGTTTTTTTTGTGGTTGTGTTGTTCTGTGATGCCTTATAGTTGCTTAATCAGTCAGCTTTTCTACAAAATGTGTGCACATCTTAAAAACTATGCCAGGGTATATAAACTTATGAGTGCAACTGCAAAATACACTGTAAAACAGTTTTTTATATTAGGCTACTTCAAAAGACATTAGGAACAGTGCTGACTATATCATAGTTCATTTTACCCAGCTGATACAATTCTTTGTAGAAAATGTCAGCAAAAGAAAGCATCCTGTGTTTGTGGTCAAGTTAATTTCTTGCTTGCTACTACTTTATGACTAG
Source organism: Polypterus senegalus (assembly GCF_016835505.1). Lineage (NCBI taxonomy): Eukaryota > Metazoa > Chordata > Cladistia > Polypteriformes > Polypteridae > Polypterus > Polypterus senegalus. The sequence continues at coordinate 131,493,320 of NC_053166.1, forward strand.
TTTTTTTAAGGTAGCAAACCATGAACCGTCATATACATATTCTTCAGCCCAAAAAGTTCAATTTTTTGGACTTCTGAAAATGATTTAAACAAGTAAGCTCTACCAGTGTTAATTGGTCACCTACCAAAGTAGAACCATTCAGGTCAGGGTCTGCAGAAAAATTCAGACTAGGCTTTTCAAGAGCTTTGACTATTACAACAACCTGGAAGTAGTGCAGCAGCACCATCATATTATATGGTTCAAGCATAACTGATTTGAGTGTCTACTGAGGATATCCTCTATGTATGTCCCACCAGAGCTACATCAAACATGGCCCACCACGAACAGACCCGGAAAACACTAGAAGTGCTGTATCTTTAAGCTGGTTTGGGAGCATCTGGGAATATCACACAATGACACAAAGTTTGTTGATGGGACCCTTGCATCAGGTGCACTTAACAGTAAAAATCATGTTTCCTTGTTTGCAAACAGTGCACACAGGTCTAATGCTGTTTTAAAAATAACAGTTTTACAGCAAAATTGGATAAAGCAAAGATATTACAGGATTCAGCCAAATGTGGCAAGCACCACTTTTTTTGCTATCACTGCATTCAATGTCATGTGCATTTTCTAGGAACTACTGAAGGATGACATAATAAGAATGATGGAATATGTACAGAGTGTTGGTTTGTGTGCATTTTAAACTGTACAGATCAACCTGATGTATCAAAAAAAAAATCAGCTCGAAGTGGCAGACCAAGAAAGATTTCGTATAGACAGAAGCAACGAATGGTGAGAACAGTCAGAGTCAACCCACAGATCAGCACCAAAGACCTACAACATCATCTTGCAGCAGATGGAGTCACTGTGCATCGTTCAACCATTCGGCGCACTTTACACAAGGAGATGCTGTATGCAAGAGTGATGCAGACGAAACCTTTTCTCCGCCCACAGCACAAACAGAGCCGCTTGAGGTATGCTCAAACACATTTGGACAAGCCAGCTTCATTTTGGAATAAGGTGCTGTGGGCTGATGAAACTAAAATTGAGTTATTTGGGCATAACAAGGGGCGTTATGCATGGAGGAAAAAGAACACAGCATTCCAAGAAAAACACCTGCTACCTACAGTAAAATATGGTGGTGGTTCCATCATGCTGTGGGGCTGTGTGGCCAGTGCAGGGACTGGGAATCTTGTCAAAGTTGAGGGACGCATGGATTCCACTCAGTATCAGCAGATTCTGCAGACCAATGTCTAGGAATCAGTGACAAAGCTGAATCTACGCCGGGGCTGGATCTTTCAACAAGACAACGACCCGAAACACTGCTCAAAATCCACTAAGGCATTCATGCAGAGGAACAAGTACAACGTTCTGGAATGGCCATCTCAGTCCCCAGACCTGAATATAATTGAAAATCTGTGGTGTGAGTTAAAGAGAGCTGTCCATGCTCGGAAGCCATCAAACCTGAATGAACTAGAGATGTTTTGTAAAGAGGAATGGTCCAAAATACCTTCAACCACAATCCAGACTCTCATTGGAACCTACAGGAAGCGTTTAGAGGCTGTAATTTCTGCAAAAGGCGGATCTACTAAATATTGATTTAATTTCTTTTTTGTGGTGCCCAATTTTGTTGGAACAATTATTGCACACTTTCTGTAAATCCAATAAACTTAATTTCACTTCTCAAATATCACTGTGTGTCTCCTATATGATACATTTAACTGACATTTTTTATCGTAACAACCAACGATTTATACAGGAAAATAATGACTATTAACAAGGTTGCCCAAACTTTTGCATCCCACTGTATATATAGTATTTTTAATGTAGGTAGATCATTTTGATCTGGTCATTTTAAAAGTAGCTCGCAAGCCAAAAAAGTGTGTGCACCCCGACATAGATCGTTGTAGACACAGAACACACATGAAATGCATGTGTTCCAAATAACAATATAGTATTTAGGTGTGATTTTGCTTGACTTCTCACTCTATATAACTCCAAGTAACTGACACACAGGTAAACAGATTTGAGCTGAGAAAACTGTGCCCCGGTGGGGGATGTGATAGCAAACTGCTTGCTGCTTATCAACACATTTAAAAGACAGAAGACGCTGACGGAAAGGTGAGAATCGATTTAAGGTGGGACAGATCTATAAGTTTTTTCATAGGCTCTGGTAATTCTAGTGTTAACACAAGCATCTTTGCCAATGAGTAATATTTTCCAGAAGGCCTCTTAATAAGCAAACATAAACATAAGGTTTATAAAAAGGTTGATTGCAGGAAAAACACACTTTCCAGGATCAGAGAGGCAGTATATAGTAAGCAGGTTTCCAAATATTATTTATTTAGAAGAAACCTTTATTCAAAGGGTGTTAAAAATCAACACGTAGATAATACACTTGAGTTGCCAGAAAATATAAAAAAAAAACAAAAGATGAAAAAAAAAAAAAAAAGGTAAAGTTTAGAACAAGAAAGAGTAGAAGACAGCTGCTCCCAAACCAAGCTGAAAATTAACTCAAATAAAACCAAAAGTACATGACAGCTGAGTAGGTGAGAACATCTAACAAAACCAGGAGGAAAATAGAACTGACAGCTTAATCCATCCACAAATGCTTTGAAAAAGAGATGTGTCTAAAAGCAGGACCTGGACATCAACAGATTTGAAGCTACATTAGAAGTCACAGGAAGTTTACTCAGCAGCTTGGGAGCAAGTAGTGAAAGACAGCATTCATTTTTAGCACTTCTCAAGAGAAGGAATAGTCAGATTGAACCACAAGAACAAAGAGGCAGGATATATTGAGAATGAATGACACAAATCTGTTCAACAGATGAATGACAAAATAATAATTGTGTATCAAAAGGCAGTTAGAAAACTGAACTTTATTACCTTAAGATATGGGGAGTATCCTCTCCTGAAGGCACAGATTAGCTTGATTTGGGTATGTTAAGTGTAGTGAAGGATAATCATGACAGAAAGAGCTACTTGCAGTACACTAAAACTATATTATGTTAACTGTAGATGATAGGAGAAACAATTGAATCTAATGCACAAGATGCACCATTCAACAGCACTGCATTGCCAGGCCTTGTGATTTTGGCTTCCTCGGCAGCAAAGAACAAAGGCTTTTAAAGGAAATGGGATTCTGTATATTAAATACAGACAGAGTTACACATCAAGAAAATGTGATGCTGCTATATTGGTACAAAAAGTGATCAACTTTAATAATAATATGGGAAATAATGCACTATAAAGGCAACACAGATCTAACAACCAGGGTTTGATTCCCGAGGATGGGCATTGTCTGAGAGGATTGTGCACATTCCCCCAGTGTCTAAATGGGTTTTGTTCCCACAACCTAAGACTACAACTTAGGTTTATTTAGGATTCTAAATTGCATGCAACCACAAGTTGTAGAGTGGCAACCAATCCGGTGGGTGTTTCCTACCTTTTGCCTCCACGATTCTCAATTGGATCAGGCAGAGAAAACTCATGACTGTTTAAGGTTACTAAAATAATTGCTTCCTAAGAAAAACAGGAGGTGCTTTTATAACATTGCTAAAACTTGAGAACAAAACAGTACCAGGACAAAAGGTCTGAATAATGTGCCTTTATTAACAAAAAAGGACACAACAAATGAGAGCAACACATAAACAAAAGAAAAAAAGACCCTGCTACCCTGTCTGTCTGGTAAGGTTACTTGCCAACTTGCTCAAGTAGGGACCTCTAAATACTTTCAAGTAAAGGGATACCCTCTGGAACTCCCAAGACCATCAGTCCTCTCTCAATCACCCAAGTGAACCTTGAAGGGATAAGTAGCTTGATCATCAAAGTGTAGAAAACCATGTGTGCTAAACAGGAGCACCATAAAAGCCTCGAATGTACTTTATCAACAACTTTGTGCTCCTGGAATTACTATACCCACAGCAATCTCCATGAATGAAAGAAAATCATACCCTTTCACAAACTCCTGGGTCTCTGCTGATGTCTATAAACATACATTTTATGGCCTTTTCAACTACCAGCTTCCATCTGCTGTGTTTACAGCCACAAGGCCAGGGTCACACAATACAAATTTGGCAAAATCCTTTAAGGCATATATCTATGTGTGTGTTATTAAATAATGAGATAATTAAATTTGAATCCATGAGGTAGTTTGTTTTGCTTTTAAACTTGCTTAACACAGGTTTAGAGATACAAGGGGCCAGATAAAATCATGGCAGCACCCAGCAAAAGACAAGTACCAACACTGAATGTTGTGCCAATACATTGTAGGGGAAATTCCTGCACACGCCTGCACTCACTCAGACTAAACGGCTTAAAGTTACCAAGTAATCAAATAAAAAGTCCATGGGATCTGTGAGAAAAAGTTAAAATACCTGGGGGAAAAAAACATGCACATGTGGGAAGAAAGTGCAAACTACACTTAGACCAGGGGTGCCCAATGCGTCGATTGCAAAGATAGTGCAGGTCGATCATGTTGCATTCAAAAAAAAATTTTTTTTAAACGTTAGTGTATCATACTGTATATCATCCCTATGGCATTTGCCACTTGATTGACATACAGGGCGGCCAGGGTGAGATCTCTTCTCTTCTAACACACTGGTCATCCCGCATGCACGATCAAAAGCGCGAGCTACTGCAAAACTCCGGCTGTGATGTAGCTAGCCTTCCAATTTATATCGACTAAAGATGGGATTTAAAAAAAAAATTGTTTGGGGAGGGTATGGGCTGGATGTGGAATTGGAAGAGGATTTTTTTTCTTGCAATGTCACAATTGAAGTGCATTTGCCTGATCTGTCAATCTATCATTGCTGTTCCATAGAAGGAAAATGTGGAAAGGCACTTTCGAACTGTTCATAAAAACCACAAAACTGACGTCCTTCCGAAAAGCGATCTGAGAAAGAGAAAGGAGAGGCAACTAAAATCGCATTTAATCGGACAGCCGTCATTTTTCACTTGGCTGAATTCAAGAGCTCCTTGACTGCATTATTCGGCTCTACGTATTTATGCGAGTCAGCCTTTTCCCACATGAAGATTATTAAATCCAAATACTGTAGTGACCACAAATATATTTATTTGTTATTGTGGCATAAAGGTTATATATATTATATATATATATATATATATATATATATATTATTATTATTATTATTATTATAGCATTTTTAATATAGGTAGATCATTTCGTCCTGGTCATTTTAAAAGTAGATCGCAAGCTGAAAAAGTGTGGGCATCCCTGACTTAGACCATAAGTGACCTGGCTGGGATTCAAGTTCAGACCCTTAGATCTGTGAGAAAGGAAATCTAACAGACTACAAATAAACAGTATAAAACATGTCAACTACTTCTAAGCAATCAGTCCGTTTATAGTGCCAACTATAATAGCGAGGATAGTGTAAATAGTAAAGTGGAACACTTCAATTCTAAAGTAAGAGCTGCTGTTGACATTGTTGCACCTGAAAAGACAGTTAAAAAATCTTCTAGCATTGCTATTCCATGGAAGACCCAAAGAGTGTCTGATTTAAAAAGAACATGTCGTAGAGCTGAGCGTAAATGGAGGGAAACCAAACTATCCATTATGAGATATTGAAGGTTAAAATAACAATACAATAACACAGTCCGCCTTGAGAGGCACTGCTATTCCTCTAATATTATAAATAACAATGCTAGTAATCCCAGAGTCTTATTTTCTACAATTGATCGCCTGTTAAACTCAGGTAACACAAAGGAATGCCCCCAGAATACTTCCAGTGAAACCTGTGAGAACATTGCTGTATTTTACAATAAAAGAATTAATGATATTAGAGATAACATAGTATATCTCCCCAACACTGCAGAACCTCCAAAGCCCCGGTACTCCATTATAAACAAATTAAATTCTTTCACCAGGATAGATTTACCAGAATTACATAGTATAATCTCTCAACTGAAACCCTCCACCTGCGCCCTTGACCCAATACCAACAAGGTTTTTCAAAAAAGTAAATTCGTCATTAGTTACGGGGGTCTTCCCAGACTGTCTTAAGACTGCTGTAGTTAAACCCCTACTTAAGAAACATAATCTTGACCCCTCTGCTTTTGAAAATTTTAGACCCATCTCTAACCTGCCCATCTTAAGTAAAATTCTAGAGAAGGCAGTCATTATGCAGTTAAATGACCACCTAAATAAACATGCTATTCTTGATAAATTTCAGTCAGGTTTCAGAACAAATCACAGTACAGAAACTGCACTCATTAAAGTAGTAAATGACTTGCAGGTAAATGCAGACAGAGGCCATTTATCTGTTCTCATCCTCTTAGATCTGAGTGCTGCATTTGACACCATTGATCATAATATTCTTAGTCAATGGGTGGGCCTCTCTGGCAGTGTCTTAAATTGGTTTGAATCCTACCTGGCAGGTAGAAACTTCTTTGTGAGTTGTGGTAATCACATCTCAAAGACACATGATATCCAATATGGTGTTCCACAAGGCTCTATCCTGGGTCCGCTGCTCTTCTCAATCTATATGCTTCCGTTAGGTCAGATTATCTCAGGTTACAACATGAGCTACCATAGCTATGCTGATGACACACAGCTGTACTTATCAATAGCACCTGATGACACCGACTCTCTGGATTCACTAACACAATGTCTTACTGGGATTTCTGAATGGATGAATAGTAATTTTCTCAAACTAAATAAAGAGAAAACTGAAATTTTTGTATTTGGCAATAATGGATTCAATGAGGTTATCAGAAATAAACTTGATGCATTAGAATTAAAAGTTAAGACGGAAGTAAAAAACTTAGGAGTAACTGTTGACTGTAATCTGAATTTTAAATCGCATATTCATCAGACCACTAGGACAGCATTTTTTCACTTAAGAAACATAGCAAAAGTTAGACCTCTTATATCATTGAAAGATGCTGAGAAATTAATTCACGCTTTTGTTTTCAGTAGACTAGATTACTGTAACGCACTCCTCTCAGGACTACCCAAAAAAGACACAAATCACTTGCAACGAGTGCAGAATGCAGCTGATAGAATCCTAACTAGAAAAGAAAATCCGAACACATCTCTCCAGTTTTGATGTCACTACACTGGTTGCCTGTGTCATTCAGGATTCACTTTAAAATACTGCTTATGGTTTATAAAGCCTTAAATAATCTCGCTCCATCTTATATATCGGAATGTCTGATATTCCAAATCGTAACCTTAGATCCTCAAATGAGTGTCTCCTTAGAATTCCAAAAGCTAAACTTAAAAGAAGTGGTGAGGCGGCCTTCTGCTGCTATGCACCTAAAATCTGGAATAGCCTGCCAATAGGAATTCGCCAGGCAAATACAGTAGAGCACTTTAAAACACTGCTGAAAACACATTACTTTAACATGGCCTTTTTATAACTTCAGTTTAACTTAATACTGATACTCTGTATGTTCAATTCTTCATAATAACTATTCATAGTGGCTCCAAAATCCGTACTGACCCCAACTCTCTCTTCTGTTTCTTTTTCCGGTTTCTTTGTGGTGGTGGCGCAACTCAAAACATCATGATGCACCAACATTGATGGACTAAAAGCCATAAATCTACGTGACCATCATCATCAAGTCCTTCCAAGAGAATCCTAAATACAAAGAGGACTGTTTCATTTATGTTAGGTAGATTGCCCAGAGGGGACGGGGTGGTCTCTTGGTCTGGAATCCCTGCAGATTTTATTTTTTTTCTCCAGCCTCTGGAGTTTTTTTTTTTTCTGTCCACCCTGGCCATCGGACCTTACTTATTCTATGTTAATTAATGTTGACTTATTTTTATTTTTTATTGTGTCTTCTATTTTTCTATTCTTCATTTTGTAAAGCACTTTGAGCTACATTTTTTGTATGAAAATGTGCTATATAAATAAATGTTGTTGTTGTTGTTCAAAATAACTGATGCACACATACATATATCAGGAAGAAACCATCTAAAAATGTTAATTATAACTTTCAAAAACAATTAAGTAAATCCCATAAAAAAAATCACTGGATCCTTTTGTAAATAATGATGAAACTGTCAATTTTCCAAAAATAAAAAAAAAACTCACAGAAAAAGCAACACTTTGAAATTAATAGCCTCCAAAATAATGAATCTGAGGCACCCATAAAGTATATAGCCTAAAACGTGGCCCAACAAGTGTCCATTTAAAAATCGTCAGATTCTGAAATGTTGAAAAGAGAGAAAAAAGACAAAAAGAAGCACTCCACACAATGCCAAGACAACTTCACTTGTGTCAAATGATGTAGAACGTGTAGCCTGCCGAGAACTAATGATGCATAGCTTAAGATTTTATTTGATTCTTCTTTCCAGCAGAACACTACTCTGTCAGCATAATATGCATGCCAAGGCTGCTGAACACATAACATGCTGCGCATCAGGTGGTTTATGACTCAGCCAAGAAACAAGCCACCAAAATTCCAATCTGAAAGTGACCTTAAAGGTTAAAGCCAGAGATGATATGAAAAATATGAAAGCAACATTCAGCTTTTCCTTTATTCATATTTTTTCCTTATCACTTCACAAACTGTGGCTATGACAGTTGCATAAAAAATAAATAATTTCAAAAACCCTGCAGTCACAAAAAAACAAAGTAAAGTATTTAGCACAAGTTAACCCTGGGGAAACAAGTGCAAGAGCAAAACACAACTTACAAGGGAAGCGGGACTGCACGGTCTCAGAAGAAACTAGAAAAATGATTTTAGAGTTAAAGTAATCACAAAATTTCACGGGGTAGAAGTGCTGGGTTGTGTTTACTGGACTGAAAAAAAAAGGCCAGGCTTGGGAAAATGAATCTCTCTTGAAAGTGTCAAACAAAATCTTTGCTTTTGTGCTTTCCATGGGTTCATGTTCAAAAATCTCTCAATACATAAAACATAAAATAGAAGAGATTTCCATAATGGCTCAAACATTTCTAGAAACCACAAAATTGGCTTTAGAGAAATTTCTGCTCATCAACTGAATAAATAAGAATGAATGCAAATGACAATTGTGTGTGTCAAGAAAATGAAGCTACTTTAATTAGTGTGATCAGCACGAGCTTGTACCTGTGGAGGTAAGTCATCATAAGGCAGGGCCATGGATAAATTACTAAAAAGGAAGGAATATATTGATGCCATTTAAAACTTTATGTAGTTAATATAGCTTTCACATGTACAGGCTGGCTTGCTGAGTACAGCATGAAAGATTTTTTTTTTTCCCCATACATCTATCTATTCACTTCCTTAATGTTAATATGTGGGAAACTATCTTTAACATGTCAATGACAAGGCATCAAATATTTGTTTTATACTCAAAATTTATCAGTGAACTTTGTAATCTATATGTCTGTGATGAGTCGTAAGTGTATTGTCATCAAACATGTGAACATCAGTGAAGTTCCTCAAGTGTGAGTTATAAAAATGTGTGTTGACTTTGCAGAAGTCAAAGGACAGGATTTTTAATTTCACAATATTCTTTTAAATGATTTTTTTTAATTAGTTCCAAGTGATAACAACAAGGTACTAGAAAAGAGATTGCTACCAACCTCTAAACCCAAGATGTAGCCATATGCTTAAATTATAACTGCCAATAAGGATTTAGAAGGAGAAAATCATGTATTATAAAATTTGACTTTTTTTCAATATGCATCAGTGATGCTGGCCATTCAATATTCCCCCCAAGACACCTAAACTAAACTATGAGTGGTCAAGCTAAATTAATGTGGTGCCAAACTGTGGTATTTTCAAATGGATTTTGAGTTGAATTCAGATAAATAACACCAAGTAGGAAATTTGAAGGTGCTGCAAATGTACCTGACTATGAACATATCTATATTAATATATAAAAAAAAAAGATGGATAGCCTCTAAGTGCCCACCCTTTAACTAAGTATAAAATGATGCTGGTGACTTTTCCTGGTCAGGGCTCTGGCAGCAGCACTTTGAATAAGACCATTAAAAAGAGAACTGCATTAGCTTAAAAAAAAATAAAACAAAAAAAAAACACGCTAGTGTTTAAATCTGGACAGTGTATGTTCCCAAAAAAGACGTCTAACTGTATTCTTGTACCATTGCTCATGTACTTTAAGTCAGCAGGCATTTTTCATGGCATTACACGTGTAATTTGTGAGCATGACCTTGTCAATCAAACAGAGGAAGCTCTGCAGTCTACTTGTAACTTTACGCTGTAGAAAGATAAGTAAATAAATCAAGGTAAATAACATTCAATCTGGCTTTTACTGAACATTTTAGAATACCAAGATGTATACTTGATATAATTTTCATGATGAAATGCATTAAAGCAAGTATTAAACATGGGGGCACAGTGGAGAAGTGGTAGCAATGAGCTGGCACCCCGTCCAGGGATTATTCCTGCTGGGACAGGCATGACACTGGATGGAATAATTTATTGCAGCAGTACTATCTCTGTCAAACATACCAACCCCATATTCCTGTCCTTCCATTTTCTTTCTCCACGTAACCAATTGCCACACAATAAGAGTCTGTAATAAATGAAAAACCAGCTGTAAGCTTAGAACACTGATTCTACAAAACTTTTTAGGAACATTGAAAAGTCTTCATTATACATGATTAATAATGCCTTCCATCCATCCTTCCATCCATGGTCGCGCCAGTCCTATCAAGCATCAAGTGTGAGACAGAAACAGTCCATGGAATGAGCACCAGCTCATCACTGGGTTAATTTAAGCACACACATACACTAGTAGCGTCAATTTAGCATCACCAAATACCCGAACCTGAATCCCTTTGGAAGGAAACTGAAGCACGCAGAGGAAACCTACCAGGAAAACATACAACCTCCAGGCAAATGACACCCAGGATGTGTCCCTTTTCTGAGAGCCAGCGGCACTTCTGACACATCACCGTGCACCCATGTATATCTACAGTATACATTTAAATGAAGTTAATTTATCTGTAAAATGTAATATACATACTTTAATGCATTTAATCATAAAAGTGATATCATGTATAAGTCCTAGTATTCTAACAGCACACAGCTCCAAGAGGATAGCTCATGGAAATCTAAACTGATGCAGTAGCCAGTCATCACCATGGAACAAGAAGACAGTGTGATCTGTAAATAGTGCTCTTTTCTAATTCTTCCTCTTGCAATGTCTTCTAAAATGCAAAAGCAGCCATGGTAGTTGGAATAGTTTGGCCAACTTGATTACAATCAAGTGAATTAAATTTGCAAACAATATACAATTAATTTTGGTATATTTCATAAAGCCCACGCAATGGATGTGAATCTAAAAAAGAAAGGGAGACCACAAAGAAACGGTAGCACTGCTTTGATGATGGGTGCCACCCGTTTCCAAAACCAAGCAGAAGTGTGCATACACATGGTTTGAGGCTATCATGAACACGTGCTTTGATTTACACCAAAGGATAGGTTTTTTTTTTTTTTTATCTCTAAGTGAGCATGGAAATAGACGTACATACCGTTTACATATGAGGCCCGAAGTCTTCTTTATGGTGAATAAATGATCAAAAGAAAAGTACAACATTCATAATATCAATTCATCAGCAAACAAGCAATTCTGCTGAAATGAATGGTGAGATTGTGTTTGAACAATGTCATTTAAGACACTATACTACAGAAAGATTGGATTCCAAAGGAAATTGGACAAGGAAAAATCAGCCAGAAGTTCATCTTTTAAAAAGTCAAGCTAACTTAGCTTTTTATGCTTTGTGAAGATGTACTGAGAATTTTATTAACAATTTCAAACCTCACAAAAACATCAACTAAACTGAAGAGGTACCACAAAATAAATTCTCCACATAAGTATTAAAAGGAATATGGAACAACACACTCAGTTAGCAGGCATTAGATAATACTTAGAGTAGCTACTGTATAAACTCAACAAGTAAGAAGGTCTAGATTAGCACCCATGTCTTACAAACTATTAAGTAACGTGTCAGTAAATTTAATTTCAATGGCATAAGTTATGCAAAAATAGAAAAACAATTTAGTCTAAGTATATTATTGCAACTAAATGACAAGTCTGTCTTTTACCTATTTATTTGTTTAATTATAAAGAATCCTGTGTTCAACAAATATCTTGGAAGATCGGTGGAGCCTGCCGAAGTGCTTGAGCACATTAGTCACTGGCCAGTTATTTTAAGTGTCTATTACCACCATTAACAATGAAGTGACTTTCGTTATGTGAAACAGAAAAATATGCTAAGGTAAGAAATGAGAAATTACTTTGAAAATTCACCTTGACAGAACCAAATTAATGTATAAAATGATGTTACAACATTATAATAAACAAACAATACTTTGTGTGTGTGTATGGGGCGGGTGGTTGTCAGGTTAGATGTGTTTAGCAGTAGCGGAGTTTAAATGTAAGTAAACGCATTTAAAAGCACCAAAGTAAACATACATTATGGCATGAAAATATTCACATCAAAAGCAAGACGGACAATCCAGTAAAATTATGAACAAAATGTTAATATAAAAAGAGGAAAGAAAAAACAAATGTTTGTGAAATTTCAATACTGAAATTAATTGCAATTAAATCAATTTCAACTATGTCATCTACATTGAGAGGTCACTATATTAGGTGCAACTCTTTAATCTGCCTTGAATTTAGTGCCATTGTGTCCCATAGTTGTTAGCGATACAGGATGTCGATTCCAAACACATTGTTCCACTTCTACTCAAAGATGCCAGATTGTGTTAAGATCTGATTAATGTGGACAATATGACATTAAGCTCAATTTACAATCATGATCCCACAACCATCTATATAGATGTTCCACATCTTTGAAAGCACAGACCAACAGATTAAGAAACAGCTTTTTTCCAATGGCCATAAATACATTGAACAAAAATAGGCAAATTACGGCAGGTTAAATAATTTTTGGTCAGTGCTGGGAAAGAGATTCATGCATACTGCTGCTGCTCTCGTGCAGCTACTCCCCAGTGAAAAGGTATTATTTATTGTGTTACTACTGGTTTCATTTTATCTCATTTCTTTTTAAATACTGTATACATTTTACATATAATATACTGTTTTCTATAAACTGCGGTAAATGTGCAATATCATTTAGTGCAATGACATTTTTTTATGTTATTTTTATATTGTTGTCCTTGTGTGTTTTATGTGTTGTGTAGTACTGGTTTGTTGTTTCTTTTCACAAACGTAGTGTCATTAGCTTGTTGTATTCAGTTGGGAATGGCGCTCATAATTTTGTTCAAATTTTTTTTAACAATGACAATAAAGGCTTTCTATTCAATCTCAGTGTCTTTCCAGGCTTGAGTTATGGATCATTACCCTGATAAATAATCCATTCCCAGATGAGTAGAATGGAGCATTCACTTTCTTATGTGTGTACTTGCTTATACAATTGCTTAGAAACAAAACATAATGAGACATTAAACCAGTGTTCAAGTTATACCACAGGACCCACAGAAGCATAGTCTACACTAATCCACAACCTCCACAAGCCTGAATTGCTGACACCCATCAGATAGATCTATGAATACAGAGATTTAAAAAACATGTTTTAGTTCTTTAATCACAGTGTACCATCATAAATCAGATGATTTTCTTCAAGCCCAAGCATTCAGGTATCCAGAGTTTGTGCTCTTTTAATCACTGGAAATGCAGTCTGCTTTTATTTTGAGAGAAGTAGACTTTGTTGGATTTTAGCTGTCATTTAACAGCATGAAAGTTGTCAGGTACCTAAAAAGAACATTGTCTTTGAACAAGGAGAGTTTAATACATAATTTGCATTTTATTATAATAATGAAAACAGCTATCAGTACATTAAATTTAGATCATCTGTTATTCTGAATAAGTCACATGGACCTTATTCACAAGTGACACTTGTTGATACTGACAACAGGACCAGCACTGGCTGAACGTCTTTTGAGTGGTGGCCAATTCTCAAAACATTTGTGATGGTGCTGTGGACAAAAAACCCAGAAGAGTGCCAATCTGCATTCAAAGACAATTAGATCTTTACTCCTTCTAATTCTCCCGTTCAGTGCACACAAATCACCCTTTGGTACGTTCCTCAAATAAATAATATTGCAAATATATATTTACCTCATTTATTTACATAGATAGGCAGGTAAACATACTGAGGTGCTCCAAATTTGTTAAACATTTATTATCATTTTTCCTTTTCAATTTTTAATAAGACCATACTGTAAGTGTATAACATCACTTACAACAAAGTGATACAAGTGAAGACAAATAAAAGTAATGGAATAATTATGATTAATTGTTTGCTAGTTCTAAACTTTAAAAGACTAGCAATCTGGAAACCTGGTTAAACAGTTTATTTGCTTTTGAAAATGCTTTCTAGGAACACACTGAAGTAATCACTACCGTCTAATCTGTAAGAAAAGATATTCAATAAAAAGTTAATTTACTGTAGTATCTGAGGAAAGAGAATGTATTGCAATTGAAGATACTTCTGTAGGAAAGATAGAAAGCTTCACGGTTGTCAAATATACACCCTATGTGGTGAGACAACACAGTCTGTTGTTAATGTACATTGTGCATGAGAAGTTAAGGAAGCTCTTGATTATTTCTATGAAGACTGTAAGCTTTCTAATTCATTTTATTAGCATTATCAGCATGTTGACATTAGTGAGCTTTTACATTTAAAGAGAAAGGCAAAAACAGCATAATGTTTCAAACCTTTGCTAAAAAGGAATTGGACAAAAGTGTTCACAGGAAAATAAAGAAGACATTCTAACACTGCTCAGTCAAAATAGATTTCTAGGACTTAAGCAGGAGAGAGTTTAGCCTCTTTATGATGCTTTTTTCATTTTACCTGTTATTTCTACTTGTATATCAAATAGTAAATGAATACCCCACACAATTAACTCTGAATACAGGTAGACAGGGTAGGCAGGCAGATAGATAAGAAATGGCACTACCCTGAATGGATGAATTCATAAACAGAGAGATAGAAAATAAGGGCCAGGCAATAAGTAGGTGAACACCTTAAAATTATGAGGGTATTAAGTTACTCTTAACCCCTAATTATCCATTATGCTAATCAGTTTAGCACCCAGTTTGTACTAATAATCTTCATAATTCATCTAGATTTACTACCAGCATTCCACAGGTAAGGCTAGAATGTGCCCTCTGACAGGATAAATATTCTAAGACCGCCTGTTAGTATACTATGCATGTTAGTGGTCTGTAATTTTCTCCCCCAACATGAGAGGGTTTCTGATCTTTGAGGTCGTACTCATATCCTTTGGTTAGAGCAAGGCACAGTACAATATAGCCCAAGAGCTGAGTGTGATTAATGTTCAAATGGAGTTATATAACAGTGAGGCAATGAAGTAGAATGGAAATCAGTGTGATGTGGAATTATATCCAACCGATGACACAGCATATGTCTAATTTTATGTAAAGTACTTATAAAAAAAAACAAAAAAAAAAAAACAGGTATGCAGTTAAGTTACCCGGGCATTTTTTTTTTTAAATTCTGGTCATGAGTAACATACAGTGCATGTGTTCTGCTTCATGAAAGAATAAGCTGTTTATACTTGAACAGTTTAAATAAATATTTCACTTTAACAAATTCATTATAAATATTTGGTTTTTAAGACAAACAAGTTTTAAAGTATTACATATATAGATAATTATATTGTATAGTAATATATAACTGAAAATGTTTGCTCATGCCAAAAGAGTCCATTGAGAAAACGCTAATTCCAGAGACTGTCCCTTCTTTTTAACTAACTTGGATACACATTATGTGGCCATTTAGCCTTAACAGCATGAAAGTTGTCAGGTACCTAAAAAGGTACTTTGTCTTTGAACAAGGACACACACCAAAACAGTGGCTGTAAGAGAGAAGAGAGATATTGTCTAGGAGTTCTCTGAATACAGCACAGAAAGGAAGAATAGCAAGTATGTAACCAAGTTGGCTGACAGAATTGTGGAGCTCAGATAAAGGGAAAGAATGCAATAATTTAAAAAACATACTTAAACTGCTTTCACGAAGATGACTAAAAAAGATTGAAGACTGTGAAATGCTTAAAAAATCCTAACAAAAAAGATAAAAAGACAAGCTACACTGGTAAATAAAGTTTTGCTTCACATGTGTAGAAAATTGCTGCCCATTCATCTCAGATGTTCAAACTGAAAAAGAGTCAGTGTGCAGGTAATACCTATTTATGGAGTCAAAGAATGTCTACCATTTGTGTGAATCACTGTACTTGCTTTGATAAGGTACTGTAAAGTTTAAAAATAAGCATGTTCCTTGAATAGGTAGACACTGCTACAACATGAGTGAAACACGTATTATAACATGTTCAGAAGACAACTCTATAAATTACCTTGGGGTGAGTCATGCTTCTTTTATTGGACACATCAATGTGCTTCTGTGATCTTTGTGGTATGTAGGGGCAGATCCTTGTTTAAAATAAAATGAAAACTAAATTGAAATTCTATCTTTATAATAAAAGAAACAATTGAGGTAAGTCATCAATAATAAACTAAAACTGAAATTGATTTTATTACATTTTAAACAAATTTGAAAATTAATTGGCAGGTGAAAATGGTATAAATAACCTTGATTACCATAAACTGGGCAGACAAGCTACAATCAGTCATCTAACAGATAAATACATAGAAGTATTCTTTAGAACTACGCATTATCAGAACGCAAAATGTTATTGGCCAAAGATAACAAAAGCTGGACTAAGAAAGAAAAAGTATCACCCCTTATATCAGGGGATAAAATTAATGTCATGTTATTGAATATTTTCTTGGTGCAGGGTCCAATCATATGAACACAAAAACATGTGTACATTACAGAGATTGGACACTGGTGTCAATGAGGCACATCAATGAATTATAGCAGTGTTTCCATCAGAGTTGTGAATGGGTCTGAATGATTTGTTGGGGAGGTCAACCTACATGACTGCCCTCAACTCATTAAGATTATGTAAAATAGATCTGAGATGGACAATCACTAGAAAAAATGAGTAGTGTAATGGGTACTTTGTCATCTCTTGTAACTCCTAAGCGCATAATTTGAGGTGAAGAGATGCAGAAAGTGAAGAGAACCACCACAAATATATGTAATATATATTGGAATCACTTTGTGTAAAGTTGATGTGATTTGCACAAATGCCAGAGCATGGCACAATCACAAACGTTCCTTAGTTTGCCCTCAGAGGGTTAAACTTAATTTTTGTAGCCTATTAAGATAAAAATAAAATTGATGGTCAACTCTTTCCTTTTCATTATCTAGAGGAATTAATCTTGAAAAACAGGAAATCTTTCTAAAGTTTTAATAAGGATTTTGACATATGTTAATGAATAAATCTTTAAAAAAAACCATCAGACACAATTGAAAATAGGTTAATTTAAAATGCAAAGAGGCCAAAGATTTAAAATAAAAACATTAACACAAAGATCTAAAAGATTGCAGGGGCATGGCACTACTTAACTTCCAATTCTATTACTGGTTTGTGAATATTTCTTTTCTATGACACTTAATGGAAGAAATGATGGTGTCAAACTGATAATTTATGATGAAAATCAAGGAGTACCTGGGCATTTTCTTCAGCTGATCACCAAAGGATTGGAATAAATTGCCATTTTGTGGCAGATAACTTCTCTAACTTAATAAATGTAATTGAGACAGATGTCTGTTTTTGATCATGAAATTTCTTAACAAATAGGGCATGATCTATCGTTTATACAGTTTTCAAAGCATTCATTATTTATTACATTAATGAACTGTAGTTTTTGTGAGTAGCCTGTTTACTAATGCAATGCCAATGATGAAAAATATCTAATGAGGTGTTCATTCTAATACTATTTCTGTACAATACAAACAGGAGAAAAACACTCAGTGTTGACCAAGAGATGTGCATGCAGCTAAATTGCAGATACTGTATATTAGTATAATCACAAACAACTTCTTGTTTCTTATGTGATAAATGAGAATATTGTACCCATTGACTAAAAATGTCTATGCTTTTCAGAAAAGTAGGCTACAGTAGTTTAATTCTTAGTATTCTTTAGTATGGCACAGAAAATACAGCCGTGCTCTCAATTTTGTTGAGAGTCCCACGACTGTTTTAAAAACAGTCTTTAATCTCTCAGGGGCGAGAAATCTCTCACCTGTGCAGCCTGTAGTGTGTGTCATAATTAACGTAGATCTCTGCAGTATTCCTGTTTCATGAAAGGTCTGAAAAAGTTATTTCATAGCTGATTGAACATCCAGGCTTGACTTGAGCGCTAATCAATAAATTGTCTAAGCAGGCATATATACAGTACTGTACAGCAAATACAGTAGGAACTCCAGTGCATTTTGTGTACTGCCAATGTTAAGAAAAACTCATCACAGTATAATTACAGGGACATTAACAGCCGCTCTACTATAAATGCAAGATAGTTCAGTTTATTTCATTAAACAGGATTAAATAGAAGTTATATAAAAAAAATAGTGTGCTTAAATGAGTGCAGCTAAAAATTATTATTTTGAGTGCGGCACAGCATGAGTGTATTAAATTGTGTAAAATAAATCGCCATTTTCTAAATAAGCATACATAATAGATTTTTTTTACTATCCAATTCTAAATAAGATTTAATAAATGACTGATTTATTATTTTTCAAGTTATGGATTGTATTCTAATAGAATAAGGTTACATACATATATAATTTATACTCTAGAGTAATTACTTTGTACTTCATTTTATTAAATTAAACACTTTCTGTATTTTTCCACCACTCAGGAAAATAAGTGATCCATACTGAATATGCTATAACACTGCGATACTTCTCTGAACGCTCCCAAGTATATTTACATTAAGGTGCAGTGGTAAATTGTAAGAAGCTTTATACAAAAACATTGAAAAAATTAGTAAGAAACTAAGAAGTGAAGAGAGAGAGAAAGAAAGAGAATTGCTTGGGCAGCAACCAAGACCTTAAAAAAATGATTACTTATTTTTGACACTATTTGCAGCCTTTATTTGCTGAAAATCTTCAGCAGCTCAGAGTAGAAAGAACACAACTAAGCTATAGAAAAATTATTCCCTTACAATTATTTTTTTCAGATCATGCTTAATAAGTCCATCTTAACTTTTACAAATAATGCTAACTTATAATCATATAAACACCCAATACTAAAACAAAAATGTCTTGAAAAAGAAATTAATCTCCAATTTGTACCAGCTATACTTATTACTTATTTTACTTGCAAACAACCAGAAGTCATGAATTTAACAGTTTGACAAATGTTTAATTATATCACATTACATGTACTAGCAATGTCACACAAGAATGGCCCAATGGGATTGTGTACTGCAAGTGTTAAAAGAATCATTAAATAAATCACAAGATTCAATGGGGAAATGTAATTTTTCTTCTAAAGAATGACTTCAGGGACAGCCAACAAAGGAAATACAAGAAATCCTTTTAAGCTATCACGTTCATATCTGAATTGTACAAAGGGTTGACAACTAAGCAGGCCTCATTGTGTATTTAAAGATCCCAGAGTCGGGGGAAACAATATATAGATATCTTCTAAGAGGAATAAAACAAAAATTCTAGATCGTTCCCACTGTTCTGCTCCAATACTGCCTTTGCTCTACCTAAGATGGTTGAATAATTGTTTGAAACAATTGATATAATAATTTAGTGGAACTGATTGATCATATTATTTCCTTAATCTATGGAGTGAATAGTAATCAGCCTGAGCTTCTCTAGATTATATTAAGAAACAATAATTCACAACTACTGCTCAATAACTTAATAGAATTAATTATCTGCAGATTATATTTCATTTCTTAGTCTCTGGAACAATATTAACATTGATATTTATTGAGATTAAAAATAATAATTTAATTGAAAAAACATAACTAAAAGTCTCAGCCAGTAACAGATACCACATTTTAAGTCCAAGGTCTTGTGCTTTTAAGCCAAACTTGGTAGGCATTTGATTATAATGCCTGCTAAAGAATAACAAAATTTAGAAAGCAGAGACAGACAATTCATCGCAAAATAAAACTTAGAAAATTAACTGTACTGCCAGGTAACATAATTGCTATTAATTTCTTGTAGTGTTACATCAATACACTTAACAAGGTAAATACAATTAACATAATATACAATACACGAGACTATCACAATATTGTCTCTCCCTCAAAAACAAATCAATGGACTTTCCTGTTACAGTCTTTTAACAAAGGGGGAATGTGCACATGTAGAAAAGAGCATGAAAATCAAGTTTTCTGTGTAGAAATGCAAGCTCATAAGCTTACAATACCAAAATGCAAATATCTGAGCTAGCCATGTCAAATCCACTGTTATACAAGATTTTCTCAGCAAGGCATTGATCTCAGTGACAAGAAAAAGAAATCCAAGTATAAAGATTTATGTAAAATTTACAGAATTGGAGAGGTTTCCTTTGTTCTGAAGCAGCAGCATCTCTTCAGGAGGGAGTACAAGATTGACATCTATGGACAACTTTGAATGTGTAAGATATGAGCCAAGTAATTATAAGAAGATCTTCTCAATGTTCTAACATTGTTAAAATGTATTTCATCTGTGTACTTCTCATTAAAAAAATTCCCCTTAACTAGACCTTATTTCGGGTTCTACTGTTTTAATAAAACTTGCTTGCCTCTCTAGTATATTGCATACATACCAAAAGTTGAGCAAGACAGAGCAATAGTGATTCATTTTAATGAGAAAACCTATAATAAAACAAATGAAGGATGCAATTGCTTAAATAATGCACACATACACATATAAGCAAGCATATGACTGGCAAAACAGAGGTTACAGATCAGAAATGTTTCTAATATCCATCATTTTCATACTCTTCAATAATTTTTAAAAATAAGAGAAAGATTGGTGATAAAAGTCTACATTTACATAGTAATAAAAATGAAATACCACAAACAATTAAGCATTTTTTTTTGCATAAGTGAAAAAGAACTGCTTTTTAATCACTTTACTCTTTATACTTGCATAGATAAACAAGTGTTTTATAGCCAAATTATCTGCAGCAGCAATATTCCAGTCTTTCTTTAATTTTTTAAAATGCTTTAAGTACCTGTCTTTACAAACCCATCACTTAAAAGGGCTTCATACTCAAAGCAAAGATGGCTTTCATTGCCTTTTTTGCTGACTTAATTATATTTACTTATAACACAGTCATCTAAATCAATTGTTAATTGGGCATGACTTCATTGGCTTTAATTGACACCATGCCAGTTTTACCAAGACTCACTGCTTCACTTCTAAATTATTTCGGGGAAGACGGCAAAAGGGTCAAAAGTAAAACATAAAGGGAGAAATAAAAATAAGGAGATTAAACATCAAGTACTACAAACTGACCACTTATTACAAACTAAAAGGATTACTAAAATTTTACATAGTAAAATAAGAATAGACAGTAACAAATCTAAAGAGCACCTCATTAGGAACAAAGCTACTATGGTCCACTACTGGACCAGGCCTTTAAATGGTGTTTGCCAGCATGTACATGGTGGACAGCTGAACCACACAGCTGATAAAGCTGATGCCAAAAAAGCTGCATGGAGCCACCATGTCCTCTACTAGGATGTGGAAAGTATCTACTTAGGCAGTGAAAGAGCTGGAACTTGTGTGGGAGGTTGAAAAAAACAGAGTAGGTGCAGTTGAAATCACCTCAATGCACAGTATTGGCTCTGGAAACAAATTTCTCAATCAAGGGCTGTCTGTTTGCTACTATAGAGTTGTCACACAGGAAGTGCCTCAAAGTATTGTAGGGATACTGAGAAACCCTTGGCTACTTTAAATACAGTTGGGGTTTGTTGTGGAGAATGAGCAGGTCACTTCAATGGAACTTTGAGGTGAAGAAAGGAAATGAGTTACTTAAATGCATGCACAAACAATTTCAGACTATTCAATATTTTACAGTTATCAGAGTAGGTGTAGGTGCTCAAAAGGGTGAGATTTACTGAATGGACTGGGAGAACTCGTGTAGAAGGATGGAGAAACTTGGAGGGGCATAACAGGGATGAATTGAGTGATCAACAATTACTGGATTTCTGTGCTTGTTATGGGTTGGTGAAGATGAATACCATATTTGAATACAAGCTTACTCATAACTGTACCTGGTACCAGAGTAGATTTTGTCTAAGGTCAATGATAATATGTGTAGTTCTATATAGCCCTGATCTGTGGCCCTACGATCTGGACATTCAGGTAAAGGGAGAGGTTCAGCTGCCAGCCGATCACTACTTAGTGGTTAGATAGATAGATAGATAGATAGATAGATAGATAGATAGATAGATAGATAGGATAGATAGGATAGATAGGATAGATAGGATAGATAGGATAGATAGATAGATAGATAGATAGATAGATAGATAGATAGTTTTTCTTACCACTCTATCTATCTATCTATTTGCCCCCTTCCTGATTTCTTATTCTTTTGCATGTTTGTCACACAAAATGTTTCTGATCATCAAACACATTTAACCATTAGTCAAATATAACACAAGTAAACACAAAATGCAGTTTTTAAATGATGGTGTTTATTATTTAGGGAGAAACAAAATCCAATCCTACATGGCCCTGTGTGAAAAAGTAATTGCCCCCTTGTTAAAAAATAACCTAACTGTGGTGTATCACACCTGAGTTCAATTTCCATAGCCACCCCCAGGCCTGATTACTGCCACACCTGTTTCAATCAAGAAATCACTTAAATAGGAGCTTCCTGACACAGAGAAGTAGACCAAAAGCACCTCAAAAGCTATACATCATGCCAAGATCCAAAGAAATTCAGAAACAAATGAGAACAGAAGTAATTGAGATCTATCAGTCTGGTAAAGGTTATAAAGCCATTTCTAAAGCTTTGGGACTCCAGCAAACCACAGTGAGAGCCATTATCCACAAATGGCAAAACATGGAACAGTGGTGAACCTTCCCAGGAGTGGCCGGCCGACCAAAATTACCCCAAGAGCGCAGAGACGACTCATCCGAGAGGTCACAAAGACCCCAGGACAACGTCTAAAGAACTGCAGGCCTCACTTGCCTCAATTAAGGTCAGTGTTCACGACTCCACAATAAGAAAGAGACTGGGCAAAAACGGCCTGCATGGCAGATTTCCAAGACGCAAACCACTGTTAAGCAAAAGAACATTAGGGCTCGTCTCAATTTTGCTAAGAAACATCTCAATGATTGCCAAGACTTTTGGGAAAATACCTTGTGGACTGAGGAGACAAAAGTTGAACTTTTTGGAAAGCAAATGTCCCGTTACATCTGGCATAAAAGGAACACAGCATTTCAGAAAAGAACATCATACCAACAGTAAAATATGGTGGTGGTAGTGTGATGGTCTGGGGTTGTTTTGCTCCTTCAGGACCTGGAAGGCTTGCTGTGATAGATGGAACCATGAATTCTACTGTCTACCAAAAATCCTGAAGGAGAATGTCCGGCCATCTGTTCGTCAACTCAAGCTGAAGCGATCTTGGGTGTTACAACAGGACAATGACCCAAAACACACCAGCAAATCCACCTCTGAATGGCTGAAGAAAAACAAAATGAAGACTTTGGAGTGGCCTAGTCAAAGTCCTGACCTGAATTCAATTGAGATGCTATGGCATGACCTTAAAAAGGCGGTTCATGCTAGAAAACCCTCAAATAAAGCTGAATTACAACAATTCTGCAAAGATGAGTGGGACAAAATTCCTCCAGAGCGCTGTAAAAGACTCATTGCAAGTTATCGCAAACGCTTGATTGCAGTTATTGCTGCTAAGGGTGGCCCAACCAGTTATTAGGTTCGGGGGCAATTCCTTTTTCACACAGGGCCATGTAGGTTTGGATTTTTTCTCCCTAAATAAAAACCATCATTTAAAACTGCATTTTGTGTTTACTTGTGTTATATTTGACTAATGGTTAAATGTGTTTGATGATCAGAAACATTTTGTGTGACAAACATGCAAAAGAATAAGAAATCAGGAAGGGGGCAAATAGTTTTTCACACCACTGTATGTGCAAGAACTTAGCATTGAAAGTAGTTACAAGGAGATATTGCCAAAGTGTTGCTAGTGTCTGACATGGCAGCAGCTCTAGGACCTTATAGTAGACATTTCGAGTAAAGGAAGCTGTTAGGTTGTAGAGGGGAAAAGGATCTTTTACGTAATATTAGCAGGAATGTCTGCAGTGATAGCTGTGGCAGCAGATGAACAGAAAACCTGTGTGTAGGGTTTGGTGATGGCATGTGAAATGATTATCAGACATAAAGTGGTTCTTGCAAAACATTTGATGATTTGGGAAGTATTGTCAGGAAGTTGCTCAGTTTGTTTAAAGCAAAGTGGGGAAACATCGACTTAAATGGGAATATTGTCAAGAGGTGGAATGAGCAGTTTGAGGAATTAAAAAGCTCCAACACTGCAGGGTTGGTTGAGATCCAACCAGAACTGGTTAATGTACAAGAATTATGGATAATACGAATCTTCACTGTTGTGTGAAAGTTGGTGACAGTGCCTAAGGACTAGCAGACTGGGATCATTTGTAAAAACAGAGGATTAGACAATGTCTTTCAAATACCAAGGTCCTAACAAAAGCCTATGCTGGGGTACTGGAACAGAGACTCTGTCCAAAAGCTAAACCTCAAATTCAAAAGAGGCAATGGTAATTTTGTCTTGGGTGTTGAAACAGTAGACTAATTTGCACAGATCCTTGATGTGTTACAGATTACCGATGATGTCAAGGTCAGTGGTTCTAAACTTTTATGTCCTGAGGACGCTCTTTTTAAGTTCACTGAAGACCCACGCACAGTATAGGAAGTCTGGTTGGGTTCCCACTTGGTTAATTAAACACAATTCAAAGAGTGGGGATTTGGTCCAATGTGGTTCAAACGAGCACAGTTAGAAATGGATATCACATGGCCCCACAGATTATTTCAGTAGACCAGGGCATGTGGATAGAGGTGTTTATTAAACAAGTGAGCTGTGTTACACTATGAGGAACACTGTAGCTGAGTAGTTATAGCAGGGCGGCTACTGTCAAAATCGCAATTAGAGCTGTCAATCATAATGATTAATGACTTTTAAGCCCCGCCCCTCTGACGTCACACGGAAGTGCCGCCCCGCTGATGCAAGACCGGAAGTCCCGCCCGTCGCCTCCTGATGACGTCACGTCGGAATCCCCCCGCCCCTCCACGTGACCTCTCTCCGCCCCGTTGGCACCGCCCCCCGGCGTCGGATTGGTGTAAGGCTTCCCGTCCCCTCCCCGACTCCTCCTTGAACCCTCCCCCGGCCCCTGATTGGTTCCATAAACTGTCAAGGGTCCGTTTGACGGAGGCCTGACCGCTGTTTGAACCGGATTGCACCTGCCGGGAGAAATAAACTGTCAACGGACCGTGTGATGGATGTCTGCCCCCTGTTTGAACCCGCTCCCACCCCACACCCACCTGCCTGCCCAGGAAACTGTCAAGGGCAGTTTGATGGATGTCTACCCCTCCTTGAACTCCCCACGCCCCTCTCCCGAAAGACAAGCCCGGGCAAGTGACAGCCTTTACCTCGACAAGCTCGGGCATGCCGGGCCTGTCCTGACAGCTCAGACATGCCCGGGGATGCCTCGCCCCGCCCTTTCTCCGGCACAAGCCCAGACAGGCCCTGGGGTCTGTCCTGACCGCTCAGACCAGCCTAAAGTCGCCCCAGCACCGACCGAGGATGATGGGCGGCCTCCCACACTGCCCGGTCCCCCAGAATTCCCAGTCCCCCATACTTACCGGCCAGTTCTGAAAGGCCATATAAAAGCTAAGCATTTTGTTCTATCTACGATTTTAAGACATGAAAATATATCATCTTGGCTTCAAAAACCTGCATTTTCCAGCTCACACACACAGATAACAAACTGTCAGATCAAAGACACGGTCTGAGTCAGGCCGCATTTAACCATAGGTGCCCCACACTTCCCGGTCCCCCACACCTCCCAGTCCCCCACATTTCCCTGCTGAAAGCCTAAAAGCTAAGCATTTTGTTCTATCTACGATTTTAAGATGAGCACACCATTAAAACATCTCATCTTTGCTTCAAACTAAGTCAAGCTGCTTTTTTTTTTCCATCTCGCACACAGATAAATTGTGAGATCAAAGACACGGTCTGAGTCAGTCAGCATGATCGCACCCTGTTTCTGGGCCCCCCGGGGCTCCCCACCACTTCCCAGCCACTTCTGAAAGTGCTGTATAAAAACAAAGCATTTTCTTCGGTTCTATCTATGATTTTAATATGAACACGCCATTAAAATATCTATCTCATCTTTGCTTTATCACTTACAGGTCCATCCTTTTCCATCTCACAGAAATTCCTCAACCAACATTGAGTCAGGTTCCCAGTGACAGACTCCCAGCAATGGAGCCGGTTTCTCAAAAAGAAATCAAGCAGCCCCGCTTTTAGCAGACCCCCCTTGCAATCAGGCCTGTGTGCTCTGTCTCTCTCTCTCTCTCTCTGAGCGCAGACACGGGCTCGAGACCGCGCAGACCCTCTGCCCATGACGGATGGATCTTTTAAAGTTAAGGGATTTTTAAAGATTAGCTTGTAAAGCTTGAGATAACTGCTAGTTCAGCCCTTTAAAAATCACACCTAGTTAAATAATATGCCGCAGTTCCCTTTTTAATCACGTTTGAGACGTCTAAAAAATCTAGCCTGGGCTGATTGGTGGCTGATATCAAAAATGTTCTCTTATATACAGAGCTTAACCTTACGGACCCTCTCCATTGAGAATATTCAGGAGTGGCTTTAAAGCGCAGGCCGGTGGTGCAGTAACTCTGACCTAATAAAAGTATTCTGAACTACTTGCAGAAGGGAGCCGCTTGTGAAATGCCTACTCTTTCGAAACGGCCTCTCTCTCTGTACGGAGCCGCCTGTTTTTAAAAGGTTGAGATAATAAAACATTTTTGCTTTATAAACTCTCATTTGGACAGCCGGTTAGAGACAGACTCCAGGAAATTACTGTAACGGTGTTTTTATTCATTCATTTCACTAAATGTAATTATTTTAATACAGGATAGTAACCCAAAATCCGGGTGATTTTAGGCGTGTGAGTAATATAATGAAGTTATTTTTAAAAGTAACCCCACACCGCACAAGAGAGACAGATTCCACGTGTGTTTTAGGATTTGCTGCGGTCAGTGATGAATTTTTTTTTTTTTTTTGCTCAGCTCATTTCTATCACCTAGGAGCCTTTTGACAAAAGAAACCTCTCTAAATACACTTGTGCATTTAAACGGAGGTTTATAAGGAAGCAGGTTTTCTACCTTATCCCAGTTTTGTACATGCATGTAAAAGCACTTACTGTTACACTAGCACAAAATTTTGATATTTTCTGTCTACTCAAAAAACTGAAATTATTTCTATTAACACAGATGATAATTAGAAATCATTTTACTATTTTTAATTAAAAAGTTAAAAACAGAAAAGCCCAATTATGATTTTTGTTTTGTCATGGGAGGGCCCTAGGGTGACACTTTTCCCCTTTATACTCTTACTTATGTAGACCTTAAAACATATTCTTACCAAAATAGTTCATCACTTCCCAATTCCTGTAACATCAGGTAATTAGACAGAGCTCCATGACAGGCAAGAGAAGATTATAGGTCAAATACACAGTGTCATAAAATAAAATAAAGTGTGAACACCGCAGACCCTCTGCCCATGACGGATGGATCTTTTAAAGTTAAGGGATTTTTAAAGATTAGCTTGTAAAGCTTGAGATAACTACTAGTTCAGCCCTTTAAAAATCACACCTAGTTAAATAATATACCATAGTTCCCTTTTAGATCACTTTTGAGAAGTCTAAAAAATCTAGCCTGGGCTGTATAATTTGTAATTATAATACTTAATATAATTTGTATAACAATCGATCTAAAACAAACCCTTTTCTCTTCAAACTCACCCCACATTTTAAATACAGGTATCTTCAGTTGACCCTAAGGAAACATCTTGTGGAAGCAAGCGGACCGCATGGCTCAGGGAGGGGCTGATGGTTCCAGCAGGGGCCGAATCACACTTCCGCTAAATCAGGTTTCTCAGTGACAGACTCTGCAGTAAAAAACAGTTTTAGCAATGAAGCTGATTTCCCAGAGAGAAAGACCAAGCGGCAGACCCTGTCAGCTTTTAGCCGACCCCCCTGCTCTCTCTCTCTACCGCACAGAAACTAAAGTCAGGCTCTGCAAGCACCTCAATCGGGGGAAGGACTCTGTGAGTTCGCATGCAAACAACTGAGGCCGCCCGTTTCGATCACCCACCCCACTGGGTGACCCTCGGAGAGATCACCGGCTGCAGTAGTCTCAGGAATTTGTTAGGATTATGTCATGTACAAACAAAGAGTTCTTTGGAACCTTAAGTGCCTTTCTGATCACATCCACCCCAAACATAGCACAGAACTTAATTTCTGTTCATTTTAAATGAGAATAGCCAGTATAAAGTCCCTAAAGGAACAGGAGACATCTGATATCTTTTACCCTATATGTTTTCTTGCCAGCCCAAGTCATTCAGATTCTGCTTACAACACAAATGTACGATTATTTTTCTCAAATGGCCTGTTCTTTGGCCTGCTAATCATAAAAAAATCATATTTTATTCTCCTGACACTTTATTTGCATATTTTATTATACCTACTTGTATCGACATTTATCTATCTCTATATTTATTTTTCTGTATCAGAAGGTAGTTTAAGTCAATTTGTTTTGGGTTCAATAGATGTATTTTTCATATATTTGATTCTTGTTTTCTTTTTTTCACATCTTGAGTCCCCTTTTTGTTACTTGCCCTAGCGTGGTCAGCCCAGAGTTTGAGAACCACTGTTGTAGGGTTTTATTGGTAAAACACTCTCTGCATTTCAAGCTAAGTTAGATTCCCTTGTTTATTCAGCCGTCCATCGGTGTTCCATTTTGTTATAAATTGTATTTAGTCTCTCTTTATTTACTAAGCATTTTATATGATGATTAGAAAACAGTTATCTTGTTCAGGCTTTACTTTAAATCAGCATTTTCATCAACAGGTTATAAACACTTTGGTACTCAGGGTCTTTGTATAATACAGCGTTTTAGAAATTCTGTGAATGCTTGGTAATAGCCTTCCATTTTACAGCAGTTATGAGACCCTGAAAATAAGAACGGTTATAGGAGGTTATAGGGGCCTATACACTGCAGGGCTGAGGATTAGGCTTTGGACACGTTAGGCCAATCAGGATGGAAAATGTTTTTAGTGAATAGTTACATTATATCTATTATAGGCGTTAGCACAAGGATTAAAATTTTACTAAAACTATGAGGATTTATTCTTTCTTTTAGGTAGTCCAGGTGACATAGGACGGGTTATGGAAAACTGCTTTTCCCTCTGTTTGTGAAAAAGCATCCTTGGTTTTAGTAGCATTCAGGGTCAAGGGACGTAAGTTTGAACTGGATTCCAAGAGTCAACAAGTGTCTGCAATCTTCTTGAATACGAGTCACAGGACCTGGGTTTGCGAGGGATCATAGTCAGGGGCAGAGTTACGCTAGACATTATTATTCCAAAATGAAACATTGACTCGCCCTATCACAAAGATAAGACATACAAACTAAAATGTACAAATACTAAGTGACAGAGGAGATTAAAAACATCTTAAGACCGGATCACCCCAAGCTCACGACACTACAACAGAACCTCGTGTTCTGCGGTATATTATCAGCTAAATGGTCATCTATGTAGGCAGTTCCACGGGATGGCAAAGAGTTGGGGAAAACATTATTGAACATCTGCTAGTATGAGGCTGATTAACATGAGCCGGTTATTGTTAGAATCTTATCTGGCACTAAAAGTCAGGCTTGTGTTCCTCCTGATTCAGGAAGAACATTAAATATTGGAGTTTAGAATATGAACTAGACTGATAAGGACATGTGTGCCAAAATTAATAAAGTAAATAACCACATGAAAAAGTGGAGTGATTACAATTTGAAAAACTGCCGTGATGTATCAAAACATTTGAAATAAATAATAAGCTTTTTGACATGCAGTCCGAATAGTCTGAATGTGTCTTAAAGAGTTCATTTTTAAATAAAACTTAAAAGGCAAATTAAAAATATTAAATCTGAATAAAACACAGAAGTATCATTTAATGATATCAATTAGGGTTAAGTATTATCAAGCACGGGATCTATTTATCAGGTTTATTTAATTTAGTTATAAACAAAATGATTGTTGGCATTTTGCTTTGAAATGAACAATAGTCTGATAGAGCTTTAAGAATTAGAATGTAAGACAAACCTCTACACTCTATAACAAAATGTTGCTGTTCCAATAGGAATATCTCGGATGTCTGTTTTATTTGAACCTTTTGACAAGAATCCCTGGTCTTGGAAATATACCACCTATGTTGAAAATGAACAGTGCCGACATGCTAACTAAATAGATATAATCTAAGATATTTTAGAATATGACCCTAGGGCTAACCCCATGATTCTGACCAACTAAAGGGTCTTCACTTCATTGTCCAACTTCCTGCGGGCTATGGATCTTGTAATGGAGACTGCAAAAGATTCTCTAATCTTTACTCTGTAATGGTCCATATGATGGAGATCTAGCCTGGGTCCGAGGGTTAACGGTCATAGGACATGATGTTCAAAATTCAACTCGGGTTTTTCAAATGAGATAGACGAGTGCGGCGTGTGTTCTGTATTCACTATTCACAACGACCATAACCCGAGACCTTAGGTTTTTATGCGAAGTACCTTTCACTGACCGAATAAGAGACATCCATCAAAAGGCTCTTGACAGTTTCCTGAACCAATCAGACCGGTGGGCGGAGTCGCTTTTCAAAGAGTATAAAAACGCTTTCAACGACCCACTATCCTCGACGGTGAAAGAAATTAGGGTTTAAAAATCAACTGGTCCTTTATTGGTCATTTTCAAAAACAATCTAAAAATTCAGAGAGGTTTTACCAACCACTTCAAAACATTACAACTAAACAGCGTGATTAAAAGCCGACAAAAACATGTGATCTCACGAAACATTCAGTTCAGACACTTCATCTGATTTTCCAGTTCTGTATACCCTAAGGTCCATCAAACCTATCAGGTCCAGAAAATGGCATTTAGAGAAGCCTCGCAATTTCACGTATTTTTGAAAAGAGTCACGTCCGTGTGATAAAGGCTTGGACGATCGACTCCTGAATAGAATGTTCATTTTTCTGGTCAACAGCATTTTGTAAAAGCTGGTGAAATGGCAGAAAGATGTGGAAACCGCCAGAGTCTTGATACCCCGGACTCCTGAGCCACGGTTTGTGGAAAACAGATAGTCGCTGCTGAACCAATCAGTCTCAAACAGACCCGTAGGCTGTGTCTGGCAGGGGAGGTCTGTACCAACATCCCTGCCGGTACTTTTAGGTGCCGATCCGTTATTCTATCCGCAGAGCCGCCATCCAACACTTGCCCAGCTTCAGTGCCTTTCAAATGTTTCACCCAGGGTCCGTCCGTTTGTTCAAGGGCCATGCCCGCATAATCCCATCCTTGGGTGATAGGTTCCAATCGGCCGGAGCCTCTGTAGGGTCGCCCACGGCCTCTTCTTGTTGCACGGCCTGAATGGCTCTCCCCTGCTAGGAACCCGGAACATCATGAGCAGGTACAAAATGTCAGGTACTGCGCGGTTCTCCAGGAAACTATCCGACCAATATAGATCACCAGGGGCAGATACCTGAGGCTCAGGCCCCTAGATCTGGGCAGTTGAAGGCATAAGATGGTCCGCCGAGAAGGCTGGTCTGCAGGCTAGCTGTTAGGCGCAGAGTACTGGAGTCGGGCACGATGCCTCAGGTCAAAACAGGCCGTTGTAGGAGGCCGTCTGGTCCGTAGACCGTCGTGGCTGATCAGGAACATAGCCGAGAGATGCTGATTGTTAACCGTTCAAAACACGCCGTTGAAAACGCTTTTTATACTCTTTGAAAAGCGACTCCCCCACCGGTCTGATTGGTTCAGGAAACTGTCAAGAGTCTTTTGATGGATGTCTCTTATTCGGGTCAGTGAAAGGTACTTCGCATAAAAAACCTAAGGTCTCGGGGTTATGGTCGTTGTGAATAGTGAATACAGAACACACGCCGCACTCGTCCTCTCTCATTTGAAAACCCGAGTTGAATTTTGAACATCATGTCCTATGACCGTTAACCCTCGGACCCAGGCGCTAGATCTCCATCATATGGACCATTACAGAGTAAAGATTAGAGAATCTTTTGCAGTCTCCATTACAAGATCCATAGCCCGCAGGAAGTTGGACAATGAAGTGAAGACCCTTTAGTTGGTCAGAATCATGGGGTTAGCCTAGGGTCATATTCTAAAATATCTTAGATTATATCTATTTAGTTAGCATGTCGGCACTGTTCATATTCAACATAGGTGGTATATTTCCAAGACCAGGGATTCTTGTCAAAAGGTTAAAATAAAACAGACATCCGAGATATTCCTATTGGAACAGCAACATTTTGTTATAGAGTGTAGAGGTTTGTCTTACATTCTAATTCTTAAAGCTCTATCAGACTATTGTTCATTTCAAAGCAAAATGCCAACAATCATTTTGTTTATAACTAAATTAAATAAACCTGATAAATAGATCCCGTGCTTGATAATACTTAACCCTAATTGATATCATTAAATGATACTTCTGTGTTTTATTCAGATTTAATATTTTTAATTTGCCTTTTAAGTTTTATTTAAAAATGAACTCTTTAAGACACATTCAGACTATTCCGGACTGCGCATGTCAAAAAAGCTTATTATTTATTTCAAATGTTTTGATACATCACGGCAGTTTTTCAAATTGTAATCACTCCACTTTTTCATGTGGTTATTTACTTTATTAATTTTGGCACACATGTCCTTATCAGTCTAGTTCATATTCTAAACTCCAATATTTAATGTTCTTCCTGAATCAGGAGGAACACAAGCCTGACTTTTAGTGCCAGATAAGATTCTAACAATAACCGGCTCATGTTAATCAGCCTCATACTAGCAGATGTTCAATAATGTTTTCCCCAACTCTTTGCCATCCCGTGGAACTGCCTACATAGATGACCATTTAGCTGATAATATACCGCAGAACACGTAGGTTCTGTTGTAGTGTGTGAGCTTGGGGTGATCCGGTCTTAAGATGTTTTTTAATCTCCTCTGTCACTTAGTATTTGTACATTTTAGTTTGTACTGTCTTATCTTTGTGATAGGGGCGAGTCAATGTTTCATTTTGGAATAATAATGTCTAGCGTAACTCTGCCCCTGACTATGATCCCTCGCAAACCCAGGTCCTGTGACTCGTATTCAAGAAGATTGCAGACACTTGTTGACTCTTGGAATCCAGTTCAAACTTACGTCCCTTGACCCTGAATGCTACTAAAACCAAGGATGCTTTTTCACAAACAGAGGGAAAAGCAGTTTTCCATAACCCCGTCCTTGTCACCTGGACTACCTAAAAGAAAGAATAAATCCTCATAGTTTTAGTAAAATTTTAATCCTTGTGATAACGCCTATAATAGATATAATGTAACTATTCACTAAAAACATTTTCCATCCTGATTGGCCTAACGTGTCCAAAGCCTAATCCTCAGCCCTGCAGTGTATAGGCCCCTATAACCTCCTATAACCGTTCTTATTTTCAGGGTCTCATAACTGCTGTAAAATGGAAGGCTATTACCAAGCATTCACAGAATTTCTAAAACGCTGTATTATACAAAGACCCTGAGTACCAAAGTGTTTATAACCTGTTGATGAAAATGCTGATTTAAAGTAAAGCCTGAACAAGATAACTGTTTTCTAATCATCATATAAAATGCTTAGTAAATAAAGAGAGACTAAATACAATTTATAACGAAAATGGAACACCGATGGACGGCTGAATAAACAAGGGAATCTAACTTAGCTTGAAATGCCGCAGAGTGTTTTACCAATAAAACCCTACAACAGTGGTTCTCAAACTCTGGGCTGACCACGCTAGGGGCAAGTAACAAAAAGGGGACTCAAGATGTGAAAAAAAGAAAACAAGAATCAAAATATGAAAAATACATCTATTGAACCCAAAACAAATTGACTTAAACTACCTTCTGATACAGAAAAATAAATATAGAGATAGATAAATGTCGATACAAGTAGGTATAATAAAATATGCAAATAAAGTGTCAGGAGAATAAAATATGATTTTTTTCATGATTAGCAGGCCAAAGAACAGGCCATTTGAGAAAAAATAATCGTACATTTGTGTTGTAAGCAGAATCTGAATGACTTGGGCCGGCAAGAAAACATATAGGGTAAAAGATATCAGATGTCTCCGTTCCTTTAGGGACTTTATACTGGCTATTCTCATTTAAAAGGAGTACAGAAATTAAGTTCTGTGCTATGTTTGGGGTGGATGTGATCAGAAAGGCACTGATGGTTCCAAAGAACTCTTTGGGAAACAAGGATTTTTCTTATAACGTTTTACAATCTGGCCTTTACAAAGATGCTTTTAGACGCTTTATTTTCTAAAGATGCTTTATTTTCATGTTAAAGCAACCGGTCCTTTTACTTGGCTACTGAACATGTATTTTTTTCACTAGCACTTTAGTGTTTCATTAAGAATTACCCGAATATCTGATCATTAGTTTAAGAAGAAAGAGTAATTAGCTCTGCTAGTTTGTGAGCTATACAGCGTGCTGAGCGGTTGGCTCCCATTTACGAGGTCACTAGCATGAGCTAAAGCTGCTGATTTTAAAACATGATTTTAGTTCGATGAACTTCGAGGGGCAA
The DNA here is from genome assembly GCF_016835505.1 of Polypterus senegalus. Taxonomy (NCBI): domain Eukaryota; kingdom Metazoa; phylum Chordata; class Cladistia; order Polypteriformes; family Polypteridae; genus Polypterus; species Polypterus senegalus. The sequence continues at coordinate 131,528,042 of NC_053166.1, forward strand.
AAAGGGCTACTTACATCCCCTGCCTCTAGTTAAACCAGCACCCTCACTACGGCCTCCTGTGCATTCTTATAAATCTCCGTTTAAACTCACAAGTGTATTTACAGAGTCTTCCTTTGTCCAAAGGCTCCTAGGTGATAGAAATGAGCTCAGCAAAACACTAAAATCACTGATCGCAGCAAATCCTAAAACACACGTGGAATCTGTCTCTCTTGTGCGGTGTGGGGTTACTTTTAAAAATATCTTCATTATATTATATATACAAAATGAATACCCAAACATGTTATATAGTGTAAGGGACGGCAGGCATGGGCCGGCATCTCGACATGTACAGGACCTTGTTCATTAGCCTGGGTGCAAGCCCCTATTAAACTGAGGCCACAGAAGGAATAGAGAGCTTTTACAGGCAGAAGTGTTAAAAAGAGACACAAGGCGTTTGTAGCACGAGACTGCTCCATGTCTTTAAAGGTGATAAATCAAAGTTTAGGTTTGTACATGACATAATCCTAACAAATTCCTGAGACTAGCAGCCGGTGATCTCTCCGAGGGTCACCCAGTGGGGGTGGGTGATCGAAACGGGCGGCCTCAGTTGTTTGCATGCGAACTCACAGAGTCCTTCCCCCGATTGAGGTGCTTGCAGAGCCTGACTTTACTTTCTGTGGGTAGAGAGAGAGAGCAGGGGTCGGCTAAAAGCTGACAGGGTCTGCCGCTTGGTCTTTCTCTCTGGGAAATCAGCTTCATTGCTAAAACTGTTTTTTACTGCAGAGTCTGTCACTGAGAAACCTGATTTAGCGGAAGTGTGAATTCGGCCCCTGCTGGAACCATCAGCCCCTCCCTGAGCCATGCGGCCGCTTGCTTCCACAAGATGTTTCCTTAGGGTCAACTGAAGATACCTGTATTTAAAATGTGGGGTGAGTTTGAAGAGAAAAGGGTTTGTTTTAGATCGATTGTTATACAAATTATATTAAGTATTATAATTACAAATTATACAGCCCAGGCTAGATTTTTTAGACGTCTCAAAAGTGATCTAAAAGGGAACTACGGTATATTATTTAACTAGGTGTGATTTTTAAAGGGCTGAACTAGTAGTTATCTCAAGCTTTACAAGCTAATCTTTAAAAATCCCTTAACTTTAAAAGATCCATCCGTCATGGGCAGAGGGTCTGCGCGGTGTTCACACTTTATTTTATTTTATGACACTGTGTATTTGACCTATAATCTTCTCTTGCCTGTCATGGAGCTCTGTCTAATTACCTGATGTTACAGGAATTGGGAAGTGATGAACTATTTTGGTAAGAATATGTTTTAAGGTCTACATAAGTAAGAGTATAAAGGGGAAAAGTGTCACCCTAGGGCCCTCCCACGACAAAACAAAAATCATAATTGGGCTTTTCTGTTTTAACTTTTAATTAAAAATAGTAAAATGATTTCTAATTATCATCTGTGTTAATAGAAATAATTTCAGTTTTTTTTTTTGAGTAGACAGAAAATATCAAAATTTTGTGCTAGTGTAACAGTAAGTGCTTTTACATGCATGTACAAAACTGGGATAAGGTAGAAAACCTGCTTCCTTATAAACCTCCGTTAAATGCACAAGTGTATTTAGAGAGGTTTCTTTTGTCAAAAGGCTCCTAGGTGATAGAAATGAGCTGAGCAAAAAAAAAAATAAAATTCATCACTGACCGCAGCAAATCCTAAAACACACGTGGAATCTGTCTCTCTTGTGCGGTGTGGGGTTACTTTTAAAAATAACTTCATTATATTACTCACACGTCTAAAATCACCCGGATTTTGGGTTACTATCCTGTATTAAAATAATTACATTTAGTGAAATGAATGAATAAAACACCGTTACAGTAATTTCCTGGAGTCTGTCTCTAACCGGCTGTCCAAATGAGAGTTTATAAAGCAAAAATGTTTTGTTATCTCAACCTTTTAAAACAGGCGGCTCCGTACAGAGAGAGGCCGTTTGAAAGAGTAGGCATTTCACAAGCGGTCCCTTCTGCAAGTAGTTCAGAATACTTTTATTAGGTCAGAGTTACTGCACCACCGGCCTGCGCTTTAAAGCCACTCCTGAATATTCTCAATGGAGAGGGTCCGTAAGGTTAAGCTCTGTATATAAGAGAACATTTTTGATATCAGCCACCAATCAGCCCAGGCTAGATTTTTTAGACGTCTCAAACGTGATTAAAAAGGGAACTGCGGCATATTATTTAACTAGGTGTGATTTTTAAAGGGCTGAACTAGCAGTTATCTCAAGCTTTACAAGCTAATCTTTAAAAATCCCTTAACTTTAAAAGATCCATCCGTCATGGGCAGAGGGTCTGCGGTCTCGAGCCCGTGTCTGCGCTCAGAGAGAGAGAGAGAGAGACAGAGCACACAGGCCTGATTGCAAGGGGGGTCTGCTAAAAGCGGGGCTGCTTGATTTCTTTTGAGAAACCGGCTCCATTGCTGGGAGTCTGTCACTGGGAACCTGACTCAATGTTGGTTGAGGAATTTCTGTGAGATGGAAAAGGATGGACCTGTAAGTGATAAAGCAAAGATGAGATAGATATTTTAATGGCGTGTTCATATTAAAATCATAGATAGAACCGAAGAAAATGCTTTGCTTTTTTATACAGCACTTTCAGAAGTGGCTGGGAAGTGGTGGGGAGCCCGGGGGGCCCAGAAACAGGGTGCGATCATGCTGACTGACTCAGACCGTGTCTTTGATCTCACAATTTATCTGTGTGCGAGATGGAAAAAAAAAAGCAGCTTGACTTAGTTTGAAGCAAAGATGAGATGTTTTAATGGTGTGCTCATCTTAAAATCGTAGATAGAACAAAATGCTTAGCTTTTTAGGCTTTCAGCAGGGAAATGTGGGGGACTGGGAGGTGTGGGGGACCGGGAAGTGTGGGGCACCTATGGTTAAATGCGGCCTGACTCAGACCGTGTCTTTGATCTGACAGTTTGTTATCTGTGTGTGTGAGCTGGAAAATGCAGGTTTTTGAAGCCAAGATGATATATTTTCATGTCTTAAAATCGTAGATAGAACAAAATGCTTAGCTTTTTATATGGCCTTTCAGAACTGGCCGGTAAGTATGGGGGGACTGGGAATTCTGGGGGGACCGGGCAGTGTGGGGAGGCCGGCCATCATCCTCGGTCGGTGCTGGGGCGACTTTAGGCTGGTCTGAGCGGTCAGGACAGACCCCAGGGCCTGTCTGGGCTTGTGCCGGAGAAAGGGCGGGGGCCGAGGCATCCCCCGGGCATGTCTGAGCTGTTCAGGACAGGCCTCGGGCATGCCCGAGCTTGTCGAGGTAAAGGCTGTCACTTGCCCGGGCTTGTCTTTCGGGAGAGGGGGGCGATGGGGAGTTCAAGGAGGGGGTAGACATCCATCAAACTGCCCTTGACAGTTTCCTGGGCAGGCAGGTGGGTGTGGGGTGGGAGCGGGTTCAAACAGGGGGCAGACATCCATCACACGGTCCGTTGACAGTTTATTTCTCCCGGCAGGTGCAATCCGGGTTCAAACAGCGGTCAGGCCTCCGTCAAACGGACCCTTGACAGTTTATGGAACCAATCAGGGGCCGGGGGAGGGTTCAAGGAGGAGTCGGGGAGGGGACGGAAGCCTTACACCAATCCGGACGCCGGGGCGGTGCCAACGGGCGAGAGAGGTCACGTGGAGGGGCGGGGATTCCGGCGTGGCGCCATCAGGAGGCGACGGGCGGACTTCCGGTCTTGCATCAGCGGGCGGCACTTCCGTGTGACGCCAGAGGGGCGGGGCTTAAAAGTCATTAATCATTATGATTGACAGCTCTAATTGCGATTTTGACAGTAGCCGCCCTGCTATAACTACTTAGCTGAAACAGCCACTTGTGACCTACCAACAGCAACCTGAAACCTACTTGGTTAAGAAACATTGGTCTAGGATATTCTCGTGCTGTTGTAATGTGATATTCATTCATTTACTTAGAGAAGAAAAGTTACGTTTATACACTTCCTGTTAATTTGAGATCACTCAACATGGGTGTTGGACTCTGTGAAGAAGTAGGATACTGTATTAAGTTACAGATGGGTAACCCATTCGAAAAACTAGAAATTGGCATGTCAGTTGTTTGAAGATGATGTTGTACCCTTAGCCTTATTAGACTGATATATGAAGAGGTTCAATGCGAAGCGAGACACAGTCTGCAAGAGAATTTGCATCTCCTAATCTAAGGTTATGGTGCTTTCTCAGAATAGAGTGCCATGTTCCATACAGATAAGGGTGAGCAGTGCCGCAAGAGGTGAAGATGAAGTCCCTCAAGGTTTTGTTCAAGGAAGAGTGTAAATGGTGATTATATTATTGACCTAAGTAAAAAGTGCAGATTGAGCAGCTTTTGGGAACTTTGCATCAAACAGTTACAGTGAAGCCTGAGGAAGGTCCATGAATAAAGCTGTTGATTTACTACTAAGTCAAGTAGATTTTATTAAAGATAGTATCTACAAATACCATTCTACTAGCCTTCTGGTTAACCTATGCTTCTATAGTTATGAAAATGAAACAGTGTTGCGCTTTTTTTTTTTTTTTTTATACAGTAGGGAAAGTGCATGTAACACTGCAATTGACATTTATTTAATGATAGGAGCAATAGATAGTATGGACTAATGTGCTGCTCTGACTGTCTAATAGAGAAAAGCGAGTGAAGCAGGCTATACATTATGACTTTCATTTGACTATACTTGGTAACAGGATTGTGACTCACTGCTCTCAAATACTAACACAAACGTGTAACTGACCTGAACAATTTGCAGAAAGCTTCATTAGGTGTTTTTGAGACTTCATTTAACTAAACTGTTCTTTTCATTTTCTTGTGTGCATTTTCTGAATCACTCTGTTTAATTTGATTTTAGTGTTTTTACAGTCTGGCATCTATTCTATTACAGGAGAGAAAAAAACTTTTACAGAAAGTGCTTTTTAACTAGTGCATAAAAAAGACCTCATCCCTCTTAAAGCAAACACAGGAACACAGAACCACAGCTTTCTATCTGTTCCTGTTGCTACTAGTTTGTCTGACTGCTACTAGTAACGCCGAGAAGCTAAATCGCTTATTCTTTGTCTAGGTGTGGTCCCTTAAGGGCACAACATGGTCCTCTTGTGAAGGTATCTTTTGGTGTTACAACTAACTTGAAGTAAAGGTGAAAAGAGTTCTGGAGATGGCTAAGCTAAGACACTTTGACAGACTTAAAATCATATTTTTGAAACAAGAAGGCTACAGTCAGTGAGCAACAGCACATTAAGATTTTTTTGTGCATCACACTTTCATAAAGGATTAGAACAAATGAGACAAGATGAAGAGAGGAAATGCAGAAGAAGACCTAAAACATTACCTTAATCTGATGAATAAGACATAAAGGCAACTTCCTTAAAGAACAGAAGAAGCCCCAGTGAAGTGCTTGCTCAGCACCTGATAGACTTACCTGACACCAAACAACAGATGTCAGCTATGCAAAGAAATGTAAAAAGAAATTGACATGCATGATGTGTGTCAGATAGAAAAAAACATTCCTGAAGAAAGAACACATGCAGAAAAGATTGCAGCAGGTAAAAGAAAATAAATTACTGAATGACAACCAGTGACAGAAAGCATTACGGGGAAATTAGTCCAAAAGCAAATTTTTTGGTTCACAAGGACTCTAATATGTCAGAAGAATAGTTGACAAGAAGTACGTTGATCTCTACTTATTGCCTTCTCTGTCGAAAGTTGGTAGTGCTTTCTTGTTCTGGTGGCGAATTTCAGTTAATGGTGTAAGGGATATGATAAGAATTGATAGAAAGATGATTGCTATTGAATATAAACATGCTATACTTTTAGGAAAACAACTTATTCTCAAATACTCTTAACTTTCAGCATGATAATGACCCCAGACCAACACAAGGATGACATACTGTACTTGGACATGAAATCTACAGATAGAATACATATAGTAATTGACTGGCCACCTCAGTAGCTTGACCTCCAATTAACTGAACTGTGTGTGATCACTTGGAGAGGAAAAAGAATAACAAAACAAGTTAAAAGAAGCAGTATACTATATATTTCTATTATCGCCTTACAAATCATGCAACACACTATAAATTCAGTAAGTTAATATGAGCCTGTGGGTGTTTCTTGCCTGGCATGCTATTGGGTTTTGAAGAAGCCCTATTATCTGCACACAAAAATCAAGTCTATTGAACATGTTTTTGAATGAATAATACAAGTGTTCTCAAAAGGTGAGTTTTCAAATTAACCCATGCAGAAGAAACTCTGATTTACCCTTTTAAAGAAATTCACTATAATTGATCACAAGGCTTTTCTTCTTCCCTAAAGGCACCAGAGAGAAACTAAAATGCAGCTTACCTGAGGAATTTTGCCTCCTCGCTAGTAACAGAAGCACTGGTTTCTGCTGTAGCAGCTTGGCTCTTCAATAGATTCAGCTCAGCTTGTACCTTCAAGAACAAAAATTCAACATAAAACATGCATAATGATTACCTCTAATATCTACTGTCATCTCACTGTGAATAAACATTAGCACACACCCAAATAACGAGAGCTCATACTTTATAACGTAATTAGCTGTTTTTTTTTACGTTTTTTTGTGTAAATATATCTACACAGTAAACATTTACAACAAAGAATATGAGAAACATCTGTAATACATTGATTGCATAATTTGACATAGAAGACTGAAGGGTCTATTAAAAATGAAGACAGAGAAATGAAAATCTGTTTAACAAAAAGGGGACAAGAACAGCCATAACAAATTCAAAACAATGAAGGAAAAGGTTTAATGCCCACTGTTTTTGCTTGTCCTCCAGGCAAAGAACATAGAATTGATTAATTCCTACTCTAGTCACCTAACTGAGTTGCAAAGATTATTCCAGGTTAACTTTACTAGATTATAGTACAAGAAAAATAAAATTATTACAAAACTGAAATGACTGCTACAAGGTCACGGTTCACCAAGAAAATTACCATAATTCGCTGCAATCACTACAGCATTTAAGTAATTTGACAACTGCTAGTCCAAATGTGTAGCAAACCAAGAATGCCACAAAGACAACTTATTCTGCTGTGCAAGCAATGACAACAGAAAAGTAGACACGAGTGAAACACAGCAGCCTCATTTGCAGAAACTTCTTGTCATGTCACTGATGAATCTATAGACAGGGCGGCATTTTATGACATGAAAGCCTATACGGTTAAATTAAGAAAATTCTGTTAGATCAACAGCTTTATGAATTGAAAATGTGTATGGAAGTTAATTTTCATAACAAACAATAACTCAAGTGCACATTAACATCAACATATTACAGCTTCATTATAAAATTGAAATTTAAAAATACAAATAGTCTCAATTATGATGATCACAAAGTTAGATAAATGGTTTCCTAAAAGCATCATATTTAACTACACAAGTCGGTGGATACCTATACAGTATATCGAACTAACCACAAGCATCATGATTTTGATGACATTCAAACAAAAATGCACAAAAAGAAAAACAAAAAAAGTTCTTCTTAATCAATCAGAAAAGTTGCTGTCTTACAGCACTGATCTCTTGGTCACATGGGTTTCCGTTGGTGGCTCCAGTGCCTTATACTGCTCAAAGGACATCAACTGGCTACACTCAACTGGCCTAATATGTGGAAATACGGATGTACAAGTCGGCCGTCCAGTAGACTGGCATCCTATCCAACCCTTGTCCCTGCCTTACACACAAGGCTACAAGGATAGTCTCTGGCACTTAACAACCCTGTACTATAAAAAAGTCAGGTTGAAAACTGATGCATTGAAATATTCTAGGCTGTTGACTATTCACATTTATGAAAATGAGAAAATATTTTACAGTTGTCCATTTCAAGAGCGTATACCTTTAAATGCAGACTGGGGCTAAAGAGTCTGCGACTATAAAATTGGTATATTTCAGCTGACAATGTGTTTTCTATATATCACGACAGAATAGCTGTATGAGTAAATTTAGGACTGGCATACAGTTGCATGTGGTTTCAATCATTTTGTTTTATAGATTTTTTTTTTTAATCTATATTATATTATAGGTACAACAAATGAAACCTTAGGATGGTTCACATTAAAAGAATAAATTGTGGATTTAAATTCTAAAACAGCAGAAGCCTCTCGATCTGAAGTGCAAGGGGATGCTCAAAGTGCATCTGTGATAAACAATAAAGGTTGTTTATTATCTTTTTTTTAATCCAGGAATCATTAGTGCCTTTTAGAAATCCAGCTCCAGTAACCTAAAAGATGCACTCAAGAAGACTGATAAACCCCCAAGGTGCAGGGATAAATGTTTATCAGAATGTTCCCACACATATCCATTCAGTAATTAGCTTCAAAGCATACAAATCACTTCATCAAGAGTACAAGTGCATATAGTTTGTTTTAATCATACCTTGAATTAAATTGTTTCATTGAAGGTCAGCCAATAATAAGGCAATGTGTAAAAACTTCTTCCTTTCAATATTCACCTGCAAGCATTTCCACATATATAACAAGTTTTTAAAGTCTATTAATTTATGAGGAAAAAAACGTAACTAACCACAAGCTCATTTCATTTCATTTTCTAACCCACTATCCCTTGAGGACTGTGGCTTAAAAGGCAGTTACCACACTCCTTGTTGCCAAAAGCTCTCAGGCTGTCAAAGAGTTATAATCCTGCCAGTCTTTCCCTGCTCTCAATGGATTGTATACATTACAGTCACTGGAAATCCAAATCAATTCAACCACCTCCTTTAACTCTGAGGTTCTGTAAGATTTACAGTTTTATGCAGAAATTTTTTTCAGACACAATGTCATTGATAAGAACTCTATGTAAAACTCATTAACGACGGGAAAAAACGAGGGATCAGACTTTATGGTTAATTGAAAGCATTTTCCATGAGATTAACTCCTGCTTAACTTGCAATGTCTTACACAACACCTGACTACCATTGCTGCACACATGCTGCACTACCATTGCTGCACACATATTACTGCCAATCTTACATTTTCTTTATTTTTTATTTTAGTAAACTATTAACAAGACCTCAATCAGACCGACGACGTTCATCTCATCTGCAGGGAATAACTAAATATTTTACAGAAACAAACTAGAATTTTAAGTTTGAATTCCTAAACCAACTGCTACACACCCAGCTGTGAGTTACTTATTTACATGCTTTGGGATCAGTTAAATATATATTTTTTTTACATGTGAAGAAAAAAAGGCACTTTTGACATTTTAAAAACTTTATCAATTAAAACAAAAAATTGTCAAGCATTTAGCACAGCATATTTATCTTACATTTAATAGCACACACATAGAGAATGTATTAAAATCTGAAGAACCCCTGTTTAATTTTTCTTTCTGTGTGAAAGAATTTGAAAAAATACATCACCCAGCAGAGTAATTTGTTTCTAAAATAGTGTTATTTGGATGAAACATTTGTCTTTCTTCTTTACCTGCTCCTTCTATACAATAAGAACTATATATACAGTCATGGCTGAAATTATCGCCACCCCTGGAGTTTTCCCAGAAAATACACCATTTCTCCCAGAAAATTGTTGCAATTACAAATGTTTTGGTATACACATGTTTATTTCCTTTATGTGCATTGGAACATCACAAAAAAACAGAGAAAAAAGTCAAATCTGACATCATTTCACACAAAACTCAAAAACCAGGCTGGACAAAATTATTGCCACCCTCAACTTAGTATTTGGTTGCATGCCCTTTGGAAAAAATAACTCCAATCAAGTACTTCCTATAACCATCAAAAAGCTTGTTACACCTCTCAAATGGAATTTCCAACCACTCTTCTTTGGCAGACTGCTCAAGGTCTCTCAGATTTGAAGGGCGCATTCTCCCAACAGCAATTTTGAGATCTCTCCATAAGTGTTCAATTGGATTTAGATCCGGACTCATTGCTGACCACTTCAGAACTCTCCAGTACTTCGTCTTCAACCATTTCTGGGTGCTTTTAGAGGTATGTTTGGGGTAATTGTCCTGCTGGAACACCCGTGACCTCTGATGCAGACCCAGCTTTCTGACATTGGGCCCAACATTGCGCCCCAATATCTTTTGGTAGTCTTCAGAATTCATGATGCCTTGCACACAGTCAAGGCATCCATCTTTTCTTCATAGGCCTCATTCCGTTTTCTTTAAACAGTAGAATGATGAGTTTTACCAAAAAGCTCTACTTTGGTCTCATCTGTCCACAAGACGTTCGCCCAGAAGGATTTTGGCTTCCTCAAGTACATTTTGGCAAACTCCAGTCTGGCTTTTTTATGTTTCTGTGTCAGCAGTGGGGTCCTCCTGGCTCTCCTGCCATAGCATTTCATTTCATTCAGATGTCGACGGATAGTTCAAGCCGACACTGTTGCACCCTGAGTCTGCAGAACAGCTTGAATACTTTTTGAAGCTGATTGGGGCTGTTTATCCACCATTCAGACTATCCTTCGTTGCAGTCTTTTATCAATTTTTCTCTTCCGTCCACGTCCAGAGAGATTAGCTACAGTGCCATGTGTTGTCAACTTCTTGATTACGTTGTGCACAGTGGACAAAGAAACATGAAGATCTCTGGAGATGGACTTGTAGCCTTGAGATTGTTGATATTTTTCCACAATGTTTGTTCTCAAGTCCTCAGACAATTTTCTGCTCTTCTTTTTGTTCTCCATGCTTAGTGTGGCACACTCAGACACGCAACAGAAACGTTGAATCAACATTTCTCCATTTTAATTGGCTTCAGTTGTGAGTGCTATATTGCAAGCACCTGTTTCTTGCCACAGGTGAGTTCAAACAAACTTCATATGCTTGAAATAAAACGATTTACCCACAATTTTGAAAAGGTGCCAATAACTTTGTCTGGCCCATTTTTGGAGTTTTGCGTGACATGATGTCAGATTTGGCTTTTTTCTCTGTTTTTTGTGTTGCTCCAATGCACACAAAGGAAATAAACATGTGTATACCAAAACACTTGTAATTGCAACAATTTTCTGCGAGAAATGGTGCATTTTCTGGGAAAATTCCAGGGTAGCCGATAATTTCAGCCATGATTGTAAATACAAAACAGCCCACTGGGTAAACAGAAGCAGCTCTTATTAAATTAAGGAGATTTCACTAACACAACAGGATAAGTACTGAGATTAAACTGGCCCTGAACTAGAATAGCTTTCTATCACTCATGCCAAAATATTTTCACATTATATCTCACCCCATACTGGGTAAGATTATGCCTATTTGATAAAATGAAAGGTAGATATAGGAATACCACCAGCTCTTGAAGCATCATACCAGTTTGACAGAAGAAATTTCATACCATGCTTATATATATTTTATTTCTGCTTGAAGTTTTATTCATAATTCCAGCTGTTCAAGAAGGCCTCTAAGTGCTGAATGGTTATTCAATTGAATTGACAAGAAGGCACTGTTAAAATGTATTTGAAAATGTTATAAAATGTATATTTGCATGCTAATATATTTCTCCACAGAAATATTTTAGATCAACTTACCAGACACATTAAACAGAGAATTATAAATTCAATTAGTAAGATATAATCTTGGATCTTTACAAAGCTGCTGCTACATTAACAGTGAAATTGTTTTGAGATTGTAACGTTAGGCTGAGCAAGGTTAAGCAACACAAGCTGGAAAATTAATCTGCTTTTCATTTTTTATCTTAAAATAAATTTTCCCAATACTTTCATCAAACAGTATAATGCTGATCCATCTGCACTGTCCTTTATACTGTGTAATGAAGAAGATGCCTAATATCTCATTCATCAGGAATGCTATGCTGTTTGCCTTTAAAAAGGCCTGTTGGCTGCACTTTGACATGACAAGATGAATCACCAAGAGCCAGGAGGTCCCACTGGACCACCTGCGTACCATCTGCCTTGGATATTTACTCTCACTGAAAATGAAGATATAGTGATGAGATGCGGAAGGTGTGACAAATGACCATGATTTCCAGACTCATCACTAATCCACGTAACAGGTTTCAATCCATCGAGGCAAACTGATTTCAACATGAAGCATTTTGTACTCCTCACATTACTGATGAAGGTCATTTCATTATTTAAACATTACTAGGCTATTGTGATGCTACAAGAGGTTTAATTAGTAAAAAAAATAAAAATATGATCTCTCTGCCAACATATCATAGACTTACACTATGAAAAGAAAGGCAAATCCAAAAAAAAACAAACAAGGCACATTTTTTTAAACCACTTATTTTCTATACAGAAAGGAAATAGTCACAAAATGAGGAAAGAAGTGTCACATTTCATCATAAGAACATTAGGAATATGCCTGGCAGACAAAACAATACAAAGAGCTAAAAGAAGTTAAAACTACAAAGACTATGAAAACACTTTACGATTATAAAATGCTGTCAGTGATTGTGAGATTACTTATTAGATAGATATGAAAAGAGAAATAAAGGATTTTATTACAGGCTAAATCTATGACTGAAGTTTATATTATAATTAATTACAAAAAGAAGCCATCTGGAGGTCTATTGCAATCATTAAATGAAAATTACTGGGTTATCCTGAAATATTTTACAGGGGAAACACTGCACTCAAAACAGAGTTATGCAAACAAACTGAAAAGATACATAAAAACAGTTAACAGAAAGTCCTCTCTTGAGTTCAAGCCACTGAAATAAAAAAATACCACTATTGAAGATGACATGCTGTAATGAGGGTCTTCTGATTATGAGGAGATTGAGCAGAAACTAGCAACTCGAGAATGAAAAGGAAAAAAAGAATAGAAAAATGCAAAATCAAAAAAAAACGGGCAAAGGCCAAAATATCTAAAACAGTCAGGGATATACTTGTCAAAAACAAAAGCACAAAGATGTACAGTAGTCAAAAAAGGTTCTAACATTTATATCTTTCTGGAAGCACAGTTCAGCTTTCTCGGGTGAGCACAATGACACAATATGCCACATGACCATCAAGTTATGAGGCCTGTAATGGGCATGAGAGGTACAAGCAATAGGGTTGTGGCCAAGCAAATCCATATACCACCAACCATCCAACAAACGGCAGACACAAAATGATGCTGCCATAATAAATATAAAATGACTACTACAAAAGCAAAGTGTAAGTGAAAAAAAAGTACAAAATTGTGCATATAAAATTGCAAAACTGAGGGCTACAACAGAGGGAGCAGGTGGTACTGAAGCAAAATATTACTGAGGTTTATATCTATCTATCTACGTGACCATCATCATCATCAAGCCCTTCCGTGAGAACCCTAAATCCAAAGAGGACTGTTTCATTTATGTTAGGTAGAATGCCCAGAGGGACTGGTATCATGGTCTGGAATCCCTACAGATTTTATTTTTCTCCAGCCGTCTGGAGTTTTTGTTTTTCTGTCCCCTGGCCATTGAACCTTACTCTTATTCGATGTTAATGTTGATTTATTTTTTATAATTATGTCTTTCATTTTTCTATTCTTTAATATGTAAAGCACTTTGAGCTACTGTTTGTATGAAAATGTGCTATATAAATAAATGTTGTTGTTGCTATCTATCTATATTATATATATATATATATATATATATATATATATATATATATATATAGAGAGAGAGAGAGAGAGAGAGAGACTGATATAGATACAAGTAGGGAGCCGGGCGGGACCTCACGAGTAGGGAGCGGCGAGACCTGTCGTGCGAGACCTCACGAGTAGGGAGCCAGGCGGGACCTCACGAGTAGGGAGCGGGCGGGACCTCACGAGTAGGGAGCCGGGCGGGACCTCACGAGTAGGGAGCCGGGCAGGACGTTTGATATTTTTGACAGAGTGATCACAGCTGTATGTGTTTTAGAGGGTACCTGATCATTGACAGAGATATCACGGCAACGTGCTCTTCTCCCCACGCGGGGGATGCTCTCCCATCAGAGCAGAACTTGTGGCAATGTTTGACATTGGAGCGTACCTACCTAATAGAGAATGTGCAGACTATAAAGCCAGAGAAAGGCCACAATGGGAATCAAAAACAGGTTTCTATTGCTTTGAGGAGGCAGGCAATATATTGACCACTAAGAACTGGCTATTTTTCTATGCATTAGTGCAGGTGATGCCAACTAAATAAATAAACTAATAAAAAAAGGCTGGTTCAATCTAAACTGGTAAAACAGAGGTCAGGTTGGAAAGCAGCTTACTATTCTAAACAAAGATTCTCACCTAAGACAACTGCTTTGCTGCTGGAGAACGATGTGAGGTTATTTCTACCTACAGTTATCAAAAGGCCTAGGTAAAAATATAAAAATTCTGATTGTTATTTTTCATTTAAACCATTAAATATCAATTCTTCAAAGTCTCAAGATCAATCTTGTGAATCTCTATCCTGCTTAATAACTATTTGCAGATTTTTGCTTATCTTAACTTTTTGAATCCAATCCAGTAGATGTCTCTAATGCACCTGTTAAGGCTTTCTATGAGTACTAGTAACCCTAGCTGTGGAATGAGGGGTGGGGCAGATACAGAGCCTAGTGTGATGATGCAGAGACGGCACCTATTGGGATGGGGTGCAAACATCTAACTATGCCAACGTAGATAATGTTTCATGAGTGGGTCAGAAATCCTAACCCCACCCATGTATGTGCACACCCCTCTGAGCTCTGCACCACACCTTACCGAGCTCCAGCCGCCCTAATTTGCGACAACTAAACATGCAAGGCGGCAGATTCCAATGTGACAGTCATATCTCCCTAAATTAAAAACAACTGAGTACCTGTGGCAGATGTGTTGCAGTCAAGTGCACTGTAGGTTAGTCACACCAGGAGCAATCTCACGGTGTACACAGTATTCAGTGCTGTCGAGATAGCTGGTTTTCCAAAAACCAATCAAGCATTTCCTATACGCTGTTCCATCATGTGACCGCATCAATAACAAGTTTGTTTTGGTAATTCCAAAAAGCATTGCTTCTATTTAAGCACATGGCTAGCTATACTTCTAAGGTAAAAACGCAACTCACCCAGCCAGCCTGCATTTTCAACGTGAGTGTGTGCGGAAAGCAGCCAACGTAAAGTAACTGCATAAGCTGTACCGTATGGATATTAGTTGCATTACCATTCACAATGGTTGGTTCTTTATCTTTTATAATAAATTTATCCAATGCCGCTCTTCATTTTAAAAAGCTTCCTTTTAGACTAAAGAGAAAACTGTAAAGACACATTTTTGAGACTAACACAACTGTTATATGTAAGCAACTGAAGATATGTCACATGTAGAATTATAATAAGACAGAAGTCTTCCAGCTGTATCTTTAATTTTAACTAATTCAAGATTATTTTAAATGTCCAATAGAGGAATAAATTGCGCTAACATTTCGGTTGAAGGGTGTTTACATGAAGATTCATAACACATGAATACATTACTGACTAACATTATTTAAGAAACAATATTTAATTATTTTATATATTATTTTCAGGATGATATACATATTTTATAAAGTAGATGCCATTACACTGTATTAAAACAAGGAGCTCTCCATAATATGTGTGGACTCTGATGTGGCGGTACATATGTTAGTTAAATTATAGTGAATTTTGAATGAGTGTAGTGCTGTGAAAAAGCTTTTTTTTTTTTTTTAAAAAAGAGCAATGATATTTTGTTCTACATCTTGCAAATTCTGATGTTAACTGTTCATTACTAATTAAGTATTTCTTCATAAATGTCATTCCATGCTTATGCCTATGTTATGAAGTCATTATTCATACACCCTTCAACTAAAGTGTTACTGAAATTTATCATATTATGTTAATATTCTCTACATATGGTTAAGTAACCTTTAAAAAAGTCACCATTTCAAATATATCAGTGCATGCTAATTCGGTTAAGATAAAATCGATATTGAATCAAATCGGGGCACTGTGAATGGGCAGCCCTAGTCATCAAGCTCCATAATGAGTCACCCCTCTGCTGAGGTAGTACTTCTCCGTGTGCCAGTTGGCACCGAACTGTTCTAGCAGACATCTTAACACTAGAATTACCAAAGCTTACGAAAAAACTCACACCCGCTCGCACCTCTCCATTCAGAGTCTTTTGTCTTGTAAATGTGTTGATAATACCAAGCAGCAAGCTTTGTCTTGTCTTTGTCAAAGTCTATATTGAATCTAGACAATGATAATGTACAATAAAAGCAATTAAACTATGCTAAAATGGGATTGTCCTACAATGATTTTACTAAATCCAGATATGGAGATTGGCCTACAAATATGGTTCCATACAACAGATGATCTAAAAACAGTAGGAATTGTAGGAAAGCTTTTATATGTTTTTAATTTGTTCTTCACCACCAGAGCCATAGTTTTGTCACATGTAGGTAACAGAATTCAAAGTACAAATCAAACACTTATCTGCTTTGTAGAGGTAAGCTTATGATGCAGCAGCACAACTTTGTGACTGTGCTTTATATTCTTTGGTGGCAGCAATCAACAATGACAGTGACACTGAAAGTAAAGGCTGATGTTGAAGAGATATACTCGCTTGGAAGTGACACTTTAGGTCATTGTTAAAATATTAACATCTCAGAATCAGCTTCCCAGAGGCCCACACTTGTTTCCATTTCTCTCTCTAACCTATATATTTTCCAACCAGACACTGAAAATATACTTGACACAAGCAAGCCTAGGTTATTCTATGCAGCATCCTAGTCTCACTTGAGCAGAGCTGCTGTCATTTGAGGACAATCTTTTTAGAATGACGTCAAGAATAATAAATTCTAATCATACAGTTAGAACCTCAGGTGAATTTCACTAGGTTATACTAATTTATGAGCTAACTCTTGAAAATTCTACCTCCACGACTTTAATAGAGCTGCTTTTTTCTGTAAAACACTTCTAGTACCTAGCTATACTGGGAAGACTCTAAAATTATATGCTTATGATCAAAATAAGAAAATCTACTATAAGTTAATGCAGCCATTTACATCAATAAGTCTAAAATGAACACATAGCTCTTCACTATTAGCTGGATATGCCTATTTCATATAAACACAATATACTTAGGAAGTATCCACACTAGGAAGTAAAGAAATGGAAGTTCTGTAGTATAAAACACCCTCACTTTCAAATGCAATTGAGTGTCCTTTACTCCATAAAAAAATAATTCACCATCAAAAACTATCCAACACCTTATAAAAATACCTCATTCTTATGTTTTGACAAAGTTGCTGCTCAAAAAGGTAGTCATACTGTTTGCTTTTTACATTGTAAAATGTTGGAAGTAGCACAATACTATAGTGCAGAGGTTTTAAGGCACTCTGATATAACTCCCACCTCTGACTCACTGTATAATCCTGACTTGATCATATAATTAACCTTAGAAGTTTGGTCTCATCCATTGTTGGAGATGAACAAGCAGGGAGGGAGCTCTGTTAGCAGTGGATATGTTTTAACCTTTTTTTATGTCATTTCAAGATATCCTTTATTTATTTATCCCAAGTGGATTTAATAATACTACATGCAAGTACATATAAATGTTAGTAGCAAACAAAGGGCTCAGAAGGAAAAGGAAAAAGATAAGGCAGCAAAAGCCCCATCAAAGTCTAAACCGGCCTTCATTTCACGGTACAACTTCCGAGAGACTGAACTGGAACAGATGGGCAAAGGTACAGATCTGCCAGGACCTGAAACTGCAGCATCGGCTCCAGCTGAGCGTATTAGTGGGAGCAAAACTGCGAGTGAGGCGGGCAAAGAGTATTCGTCGACTCCAGGAGGATCACTGGAGCAGTCTTTTTGTCCCCACTGTCAATTTCTGCTAATTTTCCTGCAAGTCTGAACTTGAAACTCTGCCTACAGAGATTAAGGAAGATCAAAACGCACTCTCCGAGCTGAAGGTAATGATCGTCAAGCTAAAGGGGAAGATAAATGATATAAGGAGAGATGCAAAGAAGAACAATAAAGAAATAAATAATGAAATAATGGTTCTAAATGAGAAAAATGAGAAACTGCATCAAGATATGAAAGACCTGGAGCAAAGTTTAATACTAGAAATACTGAAGCCTACGAAAAAACCTTAAATTCATTTCGCACCTCTCCATTAGCGTCTTTTATTTTACAAATGTGTTAATCAGCACAAGCAGCCTGGTATCCCATCTGCCCCGACTGCTGCTGCTCAACTCGGACAAAAAATTTTCCCACCTAGAGTCTTGTTAATCTGTGTGTGAGTTGCATGGTGTTGTATAGGGTAAATAATATATTGTTTTTTGGAACACATGCATTTCATGTGTGTTCCGTGTCTACAACGATCTATGTAAATGCAGGATGAAAGAAAATGTGAGAAATGCAAGAAATGTTGAACACATACCTAAAATAGTACTATAACATGAAAAAAGTTTCTAATGACACAATTTTAACATTAAGTGTATGATGCCTCAAGTCCAAATATACACTTTCACAAAAGGTACACACATAACAAAAGCTTTTAAACAAGAATATAACCGAAGAAAAAGAAATCAGGTTATGGTACGTTGCTGACACGATCGCTTGGGTGCTGCAGTGGTAAGAACTGCTCACTCATAATCAAGAGGTTGCGGGTTCAATTTCAGCTTCCCAAAGTGCGGCTCTTATTATTACTATTGTAAAATAAAAACATACATTTGATTAGAGTCTGTAACAGCTGGTGTAAAATTATGGTACTTGTAAAGGTAAGCATTTCTTAAATTTTATTCAGTTTTATTCTTTCAGTCACATTCACGCTCCCCCTGATCTGACACTACTGTTTTCAAATAAAGACGGGCCATAACAGAGGTGAAATCAGATGAGGGTTCTACATCGGAGAAAGAGAACAGAAGTCCTCCCCACAAGAAACATCCACTCACACATACAGGCGTAAAGGGGAAAGATGGCACAGTTTGGATGCAGCAAGAGGTCGGGTGTCATCCTGCCAGTCAGTCTGCCCCACACATGTCTTTCAAAGAAAATGCACGGCTTACAGAGCTCGCCAAGGTATCATGCAAACTTCTGTTTGTGATTATGTTTTGCGATAGTCTTTATATGAAAAACATGTATATATTTACCTATCTTCCTACAGCATAAAGTCACAAGTAGACTGCAGAGCTTTGTGTGTTTGATCGACAAGGGCATGTTTACAAATTACATTATGAGATTTTTCATAGACTTCAGGGATTCTACTGTTAAAAAAGTTTTTTACTGTTCTCCAGAAGTTTTGTATGTTTTGGTACATTAACAATTTACATGCAAAAGAGCTATATTGTTACATTATTATAGTGTTATTCTATTTACATTTAATTGTTATTAAATAAGTGATTAACCTGTGTTAGTACCATATTGTGTGCATGTTTCTGTGTATGGTGATATGAAAGGAGGGTGGGAGGGTTTGATAGATTTTCTTGCCTGGGGCAATAAATAGGTCAGAAACGGCTCTGACTAGAAGTATGGTGAATGATGTGCTACAGCCTCCAATACACTCTTCACTGAGAATCATCTTTGTGTCTTTATGTAATGCTATATAGAGTGAAACAAACACTTTTTTCTTACTCAATACTCCCTTTACTGCAGTTTCTTTAATTCTAGTCCTTCATTGCACATCAGCAATGCTATCCACTTCCCTGACAAAGAATCATACTGGTACTGCACTTTTTAATTATATATAGTGACACAACTGGCATAATGTGGCATCTACTAACACTTCAATAAAGTACAGAACCACTATTATACTTGTTAAAAAACCATCCGTGAAATTCATTTAACAATTATCCTCCTAAATAGTTCCCTCTTCTGCTAAACACATATTTTGTCACAGAGACAAAAACTGGTTAAGTTATACCCCTATCTCCCCCACCCATCCCCAAACCAAAAATACAATTTCAGAAAAATTAAACAGATTGCGCTTTAAAACGCTGTTACAACATCATTATCTGATTGAATTATAATTAATTAATCAATTTATCCATTCAATGAACCCATCCAATTGAAATGTAATGTATTAAAGGGCAGCAGTACCATATGAAAGGCAGAGAGTAACCCTAGGTGAAGCACCAGTCCATTTAATAAATACAAAAGGGAAACTTTATTTTAATATGAACAGAAACTTAGGATTTATTTAAAAGTTAAAACTTTACACACAAAATAGTTTAGTATACAAAAGATTAGGAGCCCCCCAGAAATGGCATATTCTGTATAATGTATCTAAGTTAACTGGGCAAAAAAAGATCAGCCTGTTTTACATGAAAGCATTTTGCTAAGCAAAGCGCTGTATAAGAGGATGGGTGATGTCTTTGCAAATAAAGCTGTCTAATAAGAAATGAAAATTTGAATTCAGAAGGCAATGTTGTGTCGCTTTCTGTTCCATTTGCATATCCTTGATACATTCGGTACACTAGACAAAATAGCCGTGCTCTATTTACTTTAGTCTGTGCTCTTCTAATATCCCTGCCATAAGTGATGCATCAGAACAGATTCACAGCTTTTAGAAGAAATCTATATTCTGTGCTAGTACATGCTCTAAACCCAGCAACTAATTCTCTATTCAGTACCTCTCTTGCAGGCATTGCACCACATACTTGAAAATGCATTAATCTGCCAACAACAATAAAATGTTGAGAGCCTACAAGGCCCCTCTCATCAACAACTCTTTTTTTTTTTTTGTTTTTTTTATACAGCAAACACCAAAAAAAGTACAAAAAAAATCCCCCTTCATGCATGTGAGAAGTACAACATTCCACTGTGCAAACAAACAAATTTAAGAAAAGAGAGAAAAATTCAAAATACAGTATACTGTTTATTGTAATAAGAAGTAAAAAGATTAATAAGAGGAAGCCACTGTGGAGGTAAAGGAGGTAAAATATAACATAAAGGCACATTTGATAAAAACAAAAACCTGTAAGAAGGAATGTACAAAGATAAAAAAAAATCCCCAAAAAAGTAATAATAAAAACCTAAAGCCTATTTATTATCAGGAAGATTTGTGCTTCCTTTTTGTTAGGTAACACAGTTTGTCCATTTGGCCACCTTTAAAAATATTCAACCACCCCCTTTCTCACTTCTGTCTCTTTTTCTCTAACACAGCTGACGAGAACCTTGGGTGCAAGGGAACAGTGGGCTACTAGATGAAGTGTAAGGCTGGTGTCCCAGAAGCAACAGCAAGACTGCCCCAGCTGTGACTATGCGGGTCTGCTCCATGCTCCCACTTCCTTCATGGGAGCTCTTTTGAACCCGACACCATCAGTAATGTAACCGGATAAGCTGGACAATGAGGACACTACATGAAGCAAAGGGAAAGGTGCAAAAGTGCTTTTATTATAAACAAAACCTAAACAGTGTCCAAATAAAGTGCAATACATCAAAATGTCCATAAATAAATAAATAGCAGCTCTCGGCATCAATTACAGATACGGACGATTCCTCACCTGTGCACTTGAGAGGAAACACGCTCCAGCCACACTACCACGCCGTCTCTGTCAGCTGTGAGAGAGGCGATTATTTATTTAAAAACTGGCCTTTTCTTCTAAGCCGAGGACCCGCTATACCACACAAGCACAGGGACTACATATAATAAAATACACCCAATATTCCAAAAACATGGCTTAAAATTTGAACAGTGAGTTTCCTGTGGAAAAAAAAGTGTGCAGACTGTTGCCATTAGAATTTAAGTAGTCTCCGTATTTTTCAAATGTTTCTTCTCTCAGTTCTGTATAAGCTGTTCTGAAAGAAACATTACTCCCCAATTACGTTTTATGTAGCACAATATTATAGTGGCATAATCAGATGACAACTTTAATTGTAGGATTAACTCCAAAATCACAGCACTACTCAGCGTTTAGCTATGTGACAATGTAAACAAGTAGACACAATGGCTTGCTAGGACCATTTTTAGAAAAGGATGTCCCGCATATGTATATTTTAGAAAAATAGTGGAATTTGAAATATATGTTGTGTCACCACCCCATACACAATAAATTAGAGCGCAAAATAAGCATGCAAACAAGACACTAAAGGGAATTTCTAAATTTTGTTGTGTCTAATTCAAGTAACATTTGCTAATGAGGCAGAAGCTCTAGATTGAGCCTCCTCAAATTGGTGTGATATTAATTGCATTTATAAAGTGATTGAAGACCACAACAGAGCGACAAGCCCATCAGTCCTGAGCACGCTAATTAATACATTAGAGTCCGAGTGTTGTCGTCTTTCTTCCATGAGCAATTAACTAATGACTTTTAACAAAACAAAAAATAAGCATTGGAGTTGCAAACAGGATATAAAATTGTCCTTGTGCAACATTATTCTAATTATGCATTATGTTCATTGTGTCTAAAGATAGCTTGCCTGCCTTAAAATATTAAAACACAAGCATTTATTTCTGAATTTAAATTTGTGTAATTATTAAATATAAAGAATGTTAGTAAGCATACTTTTGATGGAAGAGCTACAATAGAACAGAAACATTTTACCTGTTTGTATTTATCATTTAATCCAAATGACTCCATTAGTTCAACATTATTGAATTATAAAAGAAAAAGAGTAATGGCTTACAGTTGATTTAGCTTGAAATGCTATTGATTTTAAAAAATAAAATTTAAAAATGGTTCAGAATTTTTATTTAAGAATGTCATACATGTTGAAAAACTAAAGTGCAAGTAAAGAATTAATTTGTGCTGTGTACATGACAAAAAACTTGACTTGATAATAAAAAACATGTTTCCTATGATAAAACCATAAAAATGTACATGTATCCTGCACATGTGGACAACCACCATGGCAAAATAAATACCATCAGACCTAGACAGGAAAAAGGTTCTTGAATAATTCATTTTGGCTTATGCGTCAAACATATTAGCTCATTCTCTCAAATAGTCCTTCATAATGTAAATTAATTACGTAACATTCCAAGACCTGCCTAATCCATTTCATTTCACTGGGATCCCATAGCTTCACCATCAAGACGAGAACCAGCTCTGAACAACATACCACTCCGTTGCAAACCTGACTCTCGGCTCTTATACATGCCCACATTCACTCTCAGATAGGGTGCATTTTCAGCTGCAGAAAGACAAGCACACTAAGCAATGTACCATAATGCTATTTACATAAAGTTGTTGGGGTGTGTGTGTGTGTGTGTGAGTGTCTGTATATATAACAAATTGTAAAC
The DNA here is from genome assembly GCF_016835505.1 of Polypterus senegalus. NCBI lineage: Eukaryota > Metazoa > Chordata > Cladistia > Polypteriformes > Polypteridae > Polypterus > Polypterus senegalus. Next base: position 131,551,163 of record NC_053166.1, read on the forward strand.
AAGAATTTAGACATTTTTGCAAATTTATTAAACATAAAAAACTAAAATATCACAGTGACACAAGTATTCACACCTTTTACTCAGTACTTTGTTGAAACACCTTTGACAGAGATTAAATGAATTTAAATAATTTTAGCACAAGCCTGTGGAGATGAAATTGGGCACTGCCCACTCTGCTAGGCTTTAGTGGCACACCAGGCCTTTTAAGGCAACAGATTTAGCAGACATCCAGTTGCTCCTTCCCCCACTTTAATACCAAACTAAGTGTCTGAACTCCAGTTTTTATCAGGATCTGCCTGTACTTTACACAAAAACAGAGGTGTAAATCAGAGGTGAACTGGCATCTTTTCAGAGGCCCCCCTACCAACATTAGTCAAAGGGTGCAAAATGGACTCAATAAAGAACAAAGACCTATAATTCAAGGAATGACAACTATGATGGACGAAATAACTTGCCTATAAGTAGGTCCTGATTTTGTTACGGGAAGTGACTTTAATCTGATCACAAGTGGATATGCATTTCTTAAAAACAAGCTGCACCCATATTACTAGGGGGAAACTTTGAGAGGGAGACAGGAAAAGGACACTATCATAGAACTCTCTGAAGACTCTCTTGGAGTACTATGCATCTCAATATGCAAAAGGACCTTTAAAAACCTCTCTCTGAAACCAGAAAGTTGAGCATCTTCTCTTTGTGGACCAGAAAGCTGAGAAACAGCCTACCAAGCCAAGCACTGAACCAGTGGACTCAGAAGACTGGGAAGCAGTTATTACTTCAAGAAGGGAACTTCATCATCTAAACTCCTGTACCAGAAAACGTAAGGCCCTCCGTAGGAAGTTGAAGATGACACAGAGCCTAACTGAGAAAAACAAAGAACACCATGAACAAGTGATCACACAGCAAAGAGAAAGAGTGGACAGCAACACAAGAAGAATCATCCACTTAAACCTAGATTAGCAAGAAATCAACAATTCCATACAACATGGGACATCAACATTAAAGACATGGAACTGTAAAACTATTTATGTGTTATAAATTAGAACTCTAAATAACCACTAAGAGCCAACATATTCTATATTGCATGTTTGGGTTTGTCCTGTCATATATATATATATATATATATATATATATATATATATATATATATATATATATATTCAGTGGAACCTCGGTTCACTTACAACTCGGTTTATGACCAAAAAGCTTGCTAAACTTTTGCCTCGGTTCACGACCATACACTAGGTATACGAACAAGCCAGTTTCCCTTTAGGTTTGTACATGTTCAGTCTCTCCCTGTGTATTTCCTGTGCAGCGAATGGGCAAGCGAGAGAGAGAGAGAGAGTGCGCGCAAGAGACAGACACACACACACACACGCCCGAGACAGAGGAACACACACACACACACACACAGGCGAGGGAGACAGAGGCACACACACAGGAGAGCACAGCCACCTCTCACCACCAGAGGCTCAGAATCACTGCTGTACCAGACATGGTCTGGAGAAGAGAAATTAGGAGAGCATGAGGAAGAGCAAATTAAATCACAGTGTTAAATGTTAAACATTGTATGACAAGCACAGTAACCCTGATCTTGCAGATAACAACCAATTGCTTTGCCCTTGGTTTATTGTTTACCAGACACGGCAGAGGAGCTATGAAGCTGTCATTGCATTTTTACCGTTAGACATGGGGAATCACCGGCAGCCCTGGTCACAATACTATACGTATTTTACCCATATTCGTTAGAGCAAAATTTTTTTATGGTCCTGTGAGTGTTGTTACAAAGGGATTCCCCTGTACATTTAGTTATTGTATTTCTAGAATCCTTGTGTATATCAACAAATTGTAAAATTCTGTTTCTTAAAGTGAGTGTGCTTCTGTTACCTTGATACAGTGGGATGCAAAAGTTTGGGCAACCTTGTTAATAGTCATTATTTTCCTGTATAAATCGTTGGTTGTTACGATAAAAAATGTCAGTTAAATATATCATACAGGAGACACACACAGTGATATTTGAGAAGTGAAATGAAGTTTATTGGATTTACAGAAAGTGTGCAATAATTGTTCAAACAAAATCAGGCAGGTGCATAAATTTGGGCACCACAAAAAAGAAATGAAATCAATATTTAGTAGATCCGCCTTTTGCAGAAATTACAGCCTCTAAACGGTTCCTGTATGTTCCAATGAGAGTCTGGATTGTGGTTGAAGGTATTTTAGACCATTCCTCTTTACAAAACATCTCTAGTTCATTCAGGTTTGATGGCTTCCGAGCATGGACATCTCTCTTTAACTCACACCACAGATTTTCAATTATATTCAGGTCTGGGGACTGAGATGGCCATTCCAGAACGTTGTACTTGTTCCTCTGCATGAATGCCTTAGTGGATTTTGAGCAGTGTTTCAGGTCGTTGTCTTGTTGAAAGATCCAGCCCCGGCGCAGCTTCAGCTTTGTCACCGATTCCTGGACATTGGTCTCCAGAATCTGCTGATACTGAGTGGAATCCATGCGTCCCTCAACTTTGACAAGATTCCCAGTCCCCGTACTGGCCACACAGCCCCACAGCATGATGGAACCACCACCATATTTTACTGTAGATAGCAGGTGTTTTTCTTGGAATGCTGTGTTCTTTTTCCTCCATGCATAACGCCCCTTGTTATGCCCAAATAACTCAATTTTAGTTTCATCAGTCCACAGCACCTTATTCCAAAATGAAGCTGGCTTGTCCAAATGTACTTGAGCAGACCTCAAGCGGCTCTGTTTGTGCTGTGGGCGGAGAAAAGGTTTCCTCTGCATCACTCTTGCATACAGCATCTCCTTGTGTAAAGTGCGCCGAATGGTTGAACGATGCACAGTGACTCCATCTGCTGCAAGATGATGTTGTAGGTCTTTGGTGCTGGTCTATGGGTTGACTCTGACTGTTCTCACTATTCGTCGCTTCTGTCTATCCGAAATCTTTCTTGGTCTGCCACTTCGAGCCTTAACTTGAACTGAGCCTGTGGTCTTCCATTTCCTCAATATGTTCCTAACTGTGGAAACTGACAGCTTAAGTCTCTGGGACAGCTTTCTGTATCCTTCCCCTAAACCATGATGGTGAACAATCTTTGTCTTCAGGTCATTTGAGAGTTGTTTTGTGACCCCCATGTTGCTACTCTTCAGAGAAAATTAAAGGAGGAGGGAAACTTACAATTGACCCCCTTAAATACTCTTTCTCATTATAGGATTCACCTGTGTATGTAGGTCAGGGGTCACTAAGCTTACCAAGCCAACTTGAGTTCCAATAATTAGTTCTAAAAGTTTTGGAATCAATAAAATGGCAACGGTGCCCAAATTTATGCACCCCCCTGATTTTGTTTGAACAATTATTGCACACTTTCTGTAAATCCAATAAACTTCATTTCACTTCACTGTGTGTGTCTCCTATATGATATATTTAATTGACATTTTTTATCGTAACAACCAACGATTTATACAGGAAAATAATGACTATTAACAAGGTTGCCCAAACTTTTGCATCCCACTGTATGAGTCCTCCTTCAACAGAGAAAGGCAAGGTAAGTAAAGTAGGAGCCTTCACGAAAATGTAATTAATTACCAGCAATGCCAAAGGCAAGTCTGATAATTACTTAACCAACCTAAATCTCCTCTTAATTCCTACACCTGCAACAAAGCAAAAATTGAAAAAGTGAAGGGATCTGAATACCTTCTGAGTCCACTGTGTACATATATAAATGATTTTGAGATCTGTTTGCTTCAGTTAAGTGTAGCTTTTAATATATTCAAAACACTGTGATTAAAAGTCATCTAAAACATACTAATCAGTAATGAAAGTGTAAATTAAAGTCTTTTGTAATTCTAATACCTAGATCATAATGGAAAACATTACACTTATTAGATGATGAACTACTGTTCACTAAGAAGAAGGTTATTGCATTAAGATGCCAGTACACACAATGTTACCATTGTCACATTTTATTTTTAAGCATCAAACCTCAGCATGTTCAAAAAGGCGACGATTAAGAAGCATTTTACTTTGTGTTGGAAGCAAATTTCACTATTCAGAGCACCAGAGTTCTTTATAATGTACTGTATATCTCTGTAATTATTGCATTATTTATTTGTTCTTGCAAGATGCAACATTCTAAGGTGAAAAAAGATTTTAACTGTATAAAGTTGCAACTAAATGGTAATGTGTACAACATGGTTTGTAAACATAAACATGGTTTATTACAGGTTTGCAAAATTCCACAGTACCCATCATGTATTACAGTTGTGCTAGAAAGTTTGTGAACCCTTTAGAATTTTTAATATTTCTGCATAAATATATCCTAAGACATCATCAGATTTTCACTCAAGTCCTAAAAGAAGATAAAGAGAAACCAGTTAAACAAATGAGGCAAAAATATTATACTTGGTCATTTATTTATTGAGGAAAATGATAGAATATTACATATTTGTGAATGGCAAAGGTATGTGAGCCTCTAGGATTAGCAGTTAGTTAGAAGGTGAAATTAAGAGTCAGGTCAATGGAATGACAATCAGGTGTGCGTGGGCACCCTGTGTTATTTAAAGAACAGGGATCTATCAAAGTCTGCTCTTCATAACACATGTTTGTGGAAGTGTATCATGGCATGAACAAAGGAGATTTCTGAGGACCTCAGAAAAACAGTTATTGATGCTAATCAGCCTGGAAAAGGTTACAAAACCATCTCTAAAGAGTTCGGACTCCACCAATCCACAGTCAGACAGATTGTGTACAAATGGAGGAAATTCAAGACCATTGTTAACCTCCCCAAGAGTGGTCGACCAACAAAGATCACTCCAAGAGCAAGGCGTGTAATAATCCGTGAGGTCATAAAGGACCCCAGGGTAACTTCTAAGTAACTGAAGGCCTCTCTCACATTGGCTAATGTTCAGGTTCATGTTCATGTTCATGAGTCCACCATCAGGAGAACACTGAACAACAATGGTGTGCATGGCAGGGTTGCAAGGTGAAAGCCACAGCTCTCCCAAAAAAAACATTGCTGCTGGTCTGCAGTTTGCTAAAGATCACGTGGACAAACCAGAAGGCTATTGGAAGAATGTTTTGTGGACGGATGAGACCAAAATAGAACTTTTTGGTTTAAATGAAAAGCATTATGTTTGGAGAAAGGAAAACACTGCATTCCAGCATAAGAACCTTATCCCATCTGTGAAACGTGGTGGTGGTAGTATTATGGTTTGGGCCTGTTTTGCTGCATCTGGGCCAGGCGGCTTTGCCTTCATTGATGGAACAATGAATTCTGAATTCTATCAGAGAATTCTAAAGGAAAATGTCAGAACATCTGTCCATGAACTGAATCTCAAGAGAAGGTGGGTCATGCAGCAAGACAACGACCCTAAGGACACAAGCATTTTACCAAAGAATGGTTAAAGAAGAATAAAGTTAATGTTTTGGAATGGCCAAGTCAAAGTGCTGATCTTAATCCAATCAAAATCTTTTGGAAGGACCTGAAGCGAGCAGTTCATGTGAGGAAACCTACCAACATCCCGGAGCTGAAGCTGTTCTGTACGGAGGAATGGGCTAAAATTCCTCCAAGCTGGTGTTGTTATCGGAAACGTTTAGTAGCAGTTATTGCTGCAAAGGGGGGGGTGTCACACCAGATACTGAAAGCAAAGGTTCACATACTTTTGCCACTAACAAATATGTATTATTCAATCATTTTCCTTAATAAATAAATGACCAAATATATTTTTGTCTCATTTGTTTAACTGGTTTCTCTTTATCTACCTTTAGGACTTGAGTGAAATTCTGATGATGTTTTAGGTCATATTTATGCAGAAATATAGAAAATTCTAAAGGGTTCACAAACTAATGTTAAACTATTTTCCTCATTATCAAATTGCATCTGCATGTGACAGAATCACTTAAAAGTGAATTTATAACATAAATATAATTTGAAACATGTTTACTGTATTTATAAGGGTACAGTGTCACTAAATTTTCATGTGCTTCTACAGAAAGTGAAGAACTACTTCTATACAGTATAGTTATTTCTTTAAGAATAGTACAAGTAAACATTTTGCATTGTACTGTATTTTGATCTAGGTAAGTCAGCTTTTACAGGTGAATGTTTTTTTGAATTGCCTGGTGTTTTAAAGACAACCAATATTCACTGAGGTCCAAGACAGAATAACACACATTTCACAACAATGTATTAAACAAACATCATTCATGTGTTCTTAAAAACATGAAGAAAAAGGATAAAAAAAACACACCAATACAAATGTGTAAATAATATATATTGACTAACAGAGAAGTAAATAAACTTGATATGTAGTATGTGAATTTCCCCTTGGGGATTAATGAAGTATCTATCCATCTATCTAATACCGCTATCATGAAGATACAAAACTTAAAAACTGCTGACAGTGAAAGGTAATTCCGGTCGATTGGGGTGGTTAGTAAAGAGAAAGAGAGTTAAAAAAACAAACACTGCAAGGTAAGGCTGTGATTGCCATTTTAATGGCCAGTACAATGAGTGGCAATTATGCATTAACTGACTCCCTAGTGCGACTGACCTTCAAGGTTATGAGCCGTAGGGATTAACACTTAGGAGTCATGAACTTTTCAGAAAGTTTAGAAAAAAGAAATATATTAACCATTCCTGTCCCATGCTAGAGACTTGAAGCCAAATACTGCTTGACATTGGTATGGTTCACTGTAAGTCAAATGGTTTATTTATGAAAAACCTGAAATTGAATTAAATCCATTTTATCATAAGATGATACTGTACCTCTAAAATTAGAAAAAAAAAATCTAACAGGCCACTGATAATCAAGCGTACTTCACACATAACTATAATATAGACCAATATAGATTCTGCTTTTACTTCTTTAAGATTTTACATAACATAAGGGCAAAGCTTGTCTGAACAAACTGAATGACTGTTATTTTTAATACTACTTTCATATACAATTCATATATATTCATATGGATTCATACATTCATATATATAATACAATTTGCAGTTGCTTTACTTAAAAATGATGTCAAGGTTGAGTGAAATGTTTTTTCTTGCACTGTTTCCAGAATTATTATATGAATTCTGTTTTCATCTTGTTCACTTAGTGAGAAATATCTAATGTGTGTGTTATATTTAAGTACATAAAATAATTTGTAAAAAAATGGTTTAACTCTTTATATACATAAATGCACAAGTATTATTACACTCACTAAGTAAATTATTAAGAACCTCTGTACACTTGTCTATACATGTAATTACCAACCTATCATGTGGCAGCCGCACAACACATAAAATCATTCAGATATAGACCAGGAGCTTTAGTTAATGTTCACACTAGAATGAGGAAAAAAATTGATATAATTGATTTCAACCGTGACAAAATGGATGGTTTGAGTATTTCTTTAATTGTTGATCTCCTGATATTTTTACACAATATTGTCTCTAAAGCAGGGAGAGACCCACTCTCTCCCTGAGAGTGGGCCCACTGTGGCTTCAGGTTTTTGTTCCAATCAGATTCATAATCAGTGACAAAAAATGATAACACTGATCTCATTTAATTAGCTGGTATATTTATTTTCTTTCTAAATTTTTTTATCCCGCATTCAGAGAAGCACAGCAGCATGATTTTTACATTTAGAAGACACTTAAAAATATTTCTATTTTTGCTATGGATTTAAATGCTTAACTCTCTCTTCATTATATTTTACCCTTTCTCTGTGCAGTTTGCTCCCTTCATTTTATCTTAATAATAACAATTAAAAATGAGCAGTGCAAACACCCAGGCAAACAACAATGAATCATGAAAGGCTGCAACTACTTTAGCGTCAGACCCACTAATTAATAAATAATGGATTAATTAAACAATTAGAACACCTGGAAAAGTACAATTAAAATCAAGATGAGAATATTGTTAAAAAGAAAAAAGTACATTATTCCCATATAACTGCTTAGTACATTTTAATACATTTTTTCTTTCTTTTTTTTTTTTTTTTTACCAAATTTAGTTTTCTGTTTTTTATTGTTCCCAAAACACAGAATCTGGGAAATGTCAGTTTTCTTAATTAGCCCAGGAGTTCAATTAAAAACAGGTGGTGGTTGGAACAAAAACCTGCAGCCACAGTGGGTCCCCAGGACAGGGTTTGAGGACCCCTGCTCTAATGTTTACTGAGAATAGTACACAAAACTTCCAGTTAGCAGTAGTTCTGAGAACAGAAAAGCCTTCTTGATGACAGAGGTCAAAGGAAAACAACAAAACTGGTATGAGCCAACAGAAAAGCTATAGTAACTTAGATGACATCTCTGAACAACTATGGTGAGCAAAAAAGCATCTCAGAATGCACAACACATCGAATCTTGAGGTAAATTCCACTCCTGTCAGCACAGAACAGAAAGCTAAGGTTGCATTGGGCATAGGCTCACCAAAACTGGACAGTTGAAAATGGGAAAAACATAGCTAAGTCCGATGAAACTCAATTCTGCTGAGGCACACAGATGAAAGGGTGATAATTTGGCACCAAGAATATACTCAGTCTATCTTGCGTCAAAAGATCCGGCTAATATTGTACGGAAGTTTTTTCCTGGCACACTTTGGGCCCATTAATAACAATCAATTATCACCTCAATGCAATAGTCTCTTTCAGTACTGTTGCTGACCATGGCTGCAATTTTTTCATCTTCTGGCTGCTTAATAATGCATCATGTCACAAAGCAAAACTTATTTCAAATGGGTGTCTTGAATATGACAAGGAGTTGAATGTTTTTCAGTGTTCTTTCCCCACATGAGATCTGAATCCAGAAGAACATTTTTGGAAGGCAGCGGAATGGGAGATTCCTAGCATGAATGTGAAACTGGCAAATGTGCATAAATTGCCTGATACAATTATGACAACATGGACCAGAACCTCAAGGACTGCTTCCAATGTCTCTCACTCTCTGGCATGGCCATGAAGATACTGAGGCTGATTTCGAGAGGAAATGGAGACCCTACTCAGTATTATTGTAGTGTTCCTGATAAATTTGCTCAGGGAGCGCATACACAAATACGCTAAGGCAAGATGACTGAAGAGCCATAGTAAGACCAGCTTCCTGAAGGGTCAAGCATGCTACAGTCAACTTTACATATCATTTAAAACTTTAAAGGATACTTTATCCTAAAACTTTTGAGCTGAGGTGATAAAACAGTCTCACACTGCTTTGCAGTGTCACTGTACTCTGTGAATATTCAATTAAATTACATTTAGAGTTAAAGACCCATTTATGTTCATTAATTTGTTTTCAGATTTTTTCAAGTGCAATGATTAAAAATTAAGATTATTTTAAAATCAAGATTTTAAAAGTCTAATTAAGTCATAAAATGGTAAACCTTTGTAGTTTTTTTTTTTTGCAAAAATGGTAGTTTGTGTGTTTATTTTTGGGCAGTCCTTACCAAATTATTTTCTCCCTCGTCTCCTGATGGACTGCATTTCTTTGATGACAGCCCACACAAAAATTGGCATGTTCCTGTTGACTATTTTGGCTACTTTATTGATCTGCATAAAAAACGTATGAAACAAGGCCAATACTGGCATCGATCTTTGTAGAATAAATGCTTTGCACATGTGTAGAACAACTGTTGAGTATTTTGTTTATGTTCTAATAACGGCTAAATGAGGGAGTTAATTAGAAAGCGAGCGAGTACCTGGAGGTTTCCAAACAAAAATCCAATAAGATATTTTGTTTGGAAAAAAAAATCTATTTCAGTAAAATGAATAGAAGAGAATAAGACTTAAAAGTAAACAAAATTTAAGGAATGACTAGAAGAGAGTCATTAGAATGCATATCAACTCCACTCAAGGTACATATTTCTTAAATCTTAGAGCCCAAATGAAGATACAGACATTTAAAATCATGAACACTAACAGCATACAAAATAATGATACACATAAATGAACTGGATTGATTGAATTGAATGAATGAAATGTAACAAATCTATTAAATCACCACAACATACCAATTTTTTTATTTCTTGATTATATCAGAAAAATAAGACTGCTTCATACCCTGTGACTCAGATGAGATGAAGTTGAGTTTTACAAAATCGGCATGAAAATGGTCTAGTCAAGATCTAAGACTAAGTGTAGTGATTAGAGTGTTTTAGTCCACCAGCACTTGCCCTGTACGTATTATAGCATGATGGACTGGAAATTCTTTTTGTCTGCTTAATGCTGCATGTGGCTGCTGCCATGGAAGCCACCCTGGAGTATGCACATGATTAAATGTGCTGCTCTTCATACACCTTGGATAGAAGTAACATAGGTCTTAGCACCAATCACTTAATTTCAGTAAGTTTTTTTCTCATAATTCTATTAGTTAAAAAAAAAAGCGTTCACTAATTGTTTGTTGCTGGATGTGAAATTTGTCAAAGCCTTACTTAGCTCTGTGTGTGTGTGACCTGAAATTGAGCAACCTTTCACAAGGTCTATTGAAAATTTTTGAAGGCAACAGTGTGATGAATTTTGGAGTTCTTGCAACACATTAGAAGGACCACTATTCATTTTTTATGCCTTGGTTATGATGAACTAGCCTTTCCATGTCAACTCAATGTTGTGTTAAATTTCACCAATATGCCTGAAAATGTTGTGCATTGCACACCTCACTCAAGCCTTTTGGTAACATAACATTCGTCTCCATCTGCAGTATGTTGCACAGGCATCTCAAAATTTCTAAAATGTGTTCTTTATATATATAAAAATCACAAGGATTGTTGGTCAGTCACACAAAAATATGTGTACACCTAGCCTTTGAAGCTTGATCTTGGTGTCACTTGAGAGCTTATGACGTGACTCATGTAACACAAGACCATAAATTGGATGAGCGAGGCCTGGTGGAACCAAAGTTGGTCTTTGAGTCCCTCTCATGACCGACAGAGATATGGCGGAGCTTCTCTGTGTGAGAGACCTGGCATGATATGCAAAATACTTGACAACACAGCCATATGCACCACTGACAGGAGGTGCTATCGCGGGTGCACCTGGGGGGGCTGCGTTTTGTGACAGGTACATGAACTACCTGCTTTGAAAAACAAAAACACCGAAACGTGCTGACGGCTACAGCACAATACAGGTTAGCTGATCCTTTTCATCACATACATACATACAGAGACTGCTGAACCGGGTGGAACAACCCAGGCCCAGGCCATTAGTGATTTACCAGCAATTCCAGTGACACTAACTCCTCAAGAAAAACTTAGAATTTCGTTTTGTAAAAAGAATCACTAAATGAGCCTGTTTTTCAAACAGACAAATTTGTGAATTGATCCAGGAAGAATGGCATTAAATATACAGCATAAAACACCCCTCCACTTCCCCCCCACTTATTTATCTCATCAGCAAATTTGACGCATCAAGCACTGTACTAGACAACTGGATCAGCGCCACAAAGTTTAAATACCAACATTGTCAAAACCAGGATGTCATCAAAGATAGCAGATTCAGATTCCCCCAACACCCTAGCCACTTAAAATAACAATTTTATTTCCACGCTGCTTTACAGCTTTTATCTCACAGTACATCTTTTTGTCTCATTGTAGATTGCGTTTAGCCATGTTGCATTTACAAAAGAGACTTTCCCCCTTTTATTTCAGACTGAACCATTTTCTAAGAAATGTACGAAAAGCGGCTTATGCTCTGTTGCAAAATGCTTACAGAGCTTTTCCCTTAACAACAACCAAATAATTGTATTCATTATGTTTCATTACTGCAAAATCACAAACAAAGCCTAATGTAATCAAAAGGAACATCAGGTGTTTTTGCTTAGTAGTACCTATTATGATTTTCTATTTGACAAAATCTATTAAGCATGATATGGATTGTTGTGATGCACTTCATTTTACTGTTTACAACATACATAAGAAAACAAATCTGAAACAAAACGACTATACTACATTTTTTAATCACTGCACATACTTGTGTTTTTGAAAAAGTCAACATTTACTGTTGTCTATCTGCATATTGCCATTAAGTTTGCAATGACAATTAAAAACCAGCATTCTGCACTTTTTGAATTAAGAATAACACAAGAAAATATTTAGAAAAAAATAAATGACAATAACAATTTAAGTGATAGACCTAAGCCACAATGTAACAAAATGAACCATGATTTCCCAGAATGCATGGGGCTTATGGGTTCAGAATGAATAATCAACTTTATCATTATGCTGGTAGAATTCACTACTTTCAATTCCCTTTTATTTCAGGGCTGTAGGTCAACTTGTTAAACTATTGTCATATAAAATCACATGCTTTTCCAGTTCACAATGCAGTGCTGTATATAGTGCCTCATCAGAAAGTCAAACATCTCTGACAAGACTGTTCTCCCAAAAGCATACAATGTTTATGTTAAAATGACTCTTACAAAAGTAGCTGCAGTGACTTTGATCATAGTTCCACTGCTCCCATCTAAATACTGAACTAGAGCCTCCAGAATGTTTAACTCTTTTTAGAGACAAGGCGCCAGAAATATCTGGATACCCAAGTTCTCATGATAAATAAAGTCTTTAAATGATACACAACTGTATTGCGACTTTCCCCTATTGTCCACATCATGATCTTTTGCCAGGCTTTACTCTTTCAAGATGCCATAAACACCTTGGGAAACCACCTGACCAGAAATCCTGATATTTCTTCTGCTCTGAAGATCTATTACCAAGTTACCATGTAGTTGTTACTTCAAGTTACTTAATTTTTCCCTTTATTATTTTAAAGTGTCAAGCATATGAACACCAAAGAACTCTTTATAGCCAGGATTATCAAGTGATGCACAGGAGACCAGATCCAGCCCACAAGCAACTTTTTCTGGCCAAAAGTCATCTTTCATTAACACACTTTCTTCACAGATATTAAAATTATGAAGGGTCTGTATACATTACTTATCTATAAAATCAGGCACATGCAAAGAGTCTGAAAGGGGCAGGTGCTCAATTCAGGTTAACAAGATATGTAAGACGCAGGTGAGAATTTATAATGAAATTAAATATTCAATTCCAGATTTGCCGCTTTGAATATACACTGCTTACATTTCAGTGTGGTATTACAGGTATTGTGCCCATTATATAAAATACTCCTTGATTTAACATAACAGAGTTAAAATGGTGCTGCTCTTTCATGGGAAAAAAAGGCTTTCTTTTCTGACACATTTATCCCAATCTGAATTAATTCTGAAATAAAAAAACATGATTTGTCTTTGCTTTGAGATTAATGACCAAATCAACTGTGATTTGTAATTACTATAATTTGCATCATGCATTTGAATGAGTTAGTTACAAATCAAAGCAAAATCAATAGCTTTTAATGTGTCACCATTTACAGACCTGATAAAGTAATAGAGGTTTTACCTCTGAATAAAATGACTAACTTATCACCTGTTCTCTAACTATGGCTATTCTACAAAAGTGATCAAATGATTGGCTTCATATGTTCATTCCAAAACAGTATGCACTTAATTATCGTTTTATAACATCCACATTGGCCATATATATATGTGGCTCAACTTATACTTCTTTGAAGCACAAGGCAGACCACTCTGATGATACAACCTCGAATGTGGTTACAGAAAACACTTAACTGCTGAGGTGCATACTTAGTAAAGCTGTTAAAACAGCATACTTCAATCTCCAAACATTACAATAAGGTCAACTGTTGGGTTTTTGAAACCTAAGTAATGTTTATTAGCTGAAGAACTAAAATATAATGAAAGCACATATCACAGAAATTTGATAAGTACAGGACAAAAAGGGATAACTTATTCAGCTAGGAATATTTACCGTAGGCACGATTAATACAGTTCACTTGGTAATTATGATTTAATTAAATAGACCAAAGCAATAACACAATCTTACAACTAGGATTCTGAAATAATGGATTAATCGTAAACTGATAAGTTTGATTTCATAGAAACAAAGTCTTGTTTGAAGTTTGTAACATCTGAAATTTTAATTAATTTGACTTTTCCATTTTCCAAGATTTCTCTTCAGTAAGAGTTAATATCCAGATAATGTCTCCTTCATATTCTGTTACAAACATATATCCCACAACAGAGGACAGCTACTATAGCACAAATTACTGAAAACCTAATACTGGCCATGAGAGAAAGATGTCAGAACACACAGTGCATCATAGCTTGCTGTATATCAGGGTGCATATAGCCACAGACTGGTCAGAGTGCAGACCCTTAGCCATGACTGAAACCGCTTACAATGGGCACATGAGCATTAGAACTGAAACATGGAGCAATGGAAAAAGGTGACTTGGTCAATTGAATCACATTTTCTTTTAGATCCTTTGTAAAGCCAGATGCATGTGCTATGCCATTTACCTGAAGGAGAGATGGCAGCAGGATGCACTATGAAAAGAAAGCAAGCCGGCATGGGCATTGTGATGCTCTGGGCAATGTACTGCTGGAAATCCTTGGGACCTGGAACTCATATTGATGTTACTTTGACATGTATCAATCTATGTACCATGGGCAGCAGTAGCTCAGTCGGTAGAGCGGGTTGTCCAGCAATCGGAGGGTCGCAGGTTCGATCCTGGCTCCCGGCATGAGAATGCAGCTGTTGTGTCCTTGGGCAAGACACTTAACCTACCTTGCCTGCTGGTGGTGGTCGGAAGGATTGGTGGCGCCAGTGTTCGGCAGCCTCACTTCTGTCAGTGCGCCCCAGGGCAGCTGTGGCTACATAGTAGCTTATCATCACCAGCGTATGAATGTGTGTGTGAATGGGTGAATGACTGTTGTGTTGTGAAGCGCCTAGGGGGGTTCTTGAACTCTAGTTAGGCGCTATATCAAATACAGGCCATTTACCATTTACCATGTACCACCTATCTAAAGATTATTGCAGACCTTATACATATATCCCTTCACACATTCCCTGATAACAGTGACCTTTTTCAGCATGATAATGCATTCTGCCACACTGTAAAAATTGTTCAGGAATGGTTTCAGCAACGTGACAAAGAGATCAAGGTGATGACTTGGCCTCCAAATAACCTGATCTCAACGTGACTGAGCATCAGTGGGATGTGCTGGAAAAAAACAAGTCTGGTCCATTCAGGCCCCACCTTGCAAACTACAGGGCCTTAAGGATCAGCTGCTAACATCTTGGTGTCAGATACCACAGGACACCTCCAGAGGGGGACTTGCACAATATTAGGCAGGAGGTTTTAATGTTGTGGTTGATCGATCAATGTGGCCTGGGCATTACAATGTTTGAATTATTTTTTTTATTATAACAAGTAAACAAAATGACTTGCAGTTTGAGAATTTGCTAATGCAAAAAAAATGTGAGATGTAAAAATAATTTACTTGAAAATAGTATTACAACAAACAGATTGGGACACTTATACAAGGAGATGCCTTTCAGACGAAGGACAAAATAAAGCCACTGAATAGACAAGAAGTAAAATTAAATACCGAAATACAGTTCTGACAAATAAAACGGCATTGAGGAATGTTACTAAATATGTTGGTAAATAACCTAACATAGTATTGGTTTGAAACATGAAAAATATCACAATATTGCACAAACAAGACTGAAGATTCACACACCTGTACAGCTGTTCACCACTATAGTTTTAGTCACTGCTAAAATTAAGAGTGTCACTCAAATTTAGGTACTGTTTTCGCTCAAACCACACCAAAGAGGCTTATGTGTGCTAAATAGTAATGTTAAGAACAAGACTCGAGTTATTTTATTCTCATCATACTAAGGCCCTCTTTGAAAACTAACTATAACACTCTTGAAAAGACCAAAAAAAACACAAAGATTTATATCTATAAGTTTTAGCAAAACTACACATGAGAAACCAAACTAGATAACTTTATAAATGTAATTTATTTTTTCATAAAAATAGTAGCCTACCAATAATTTCAAGTTTTAGGTGCATAAGCAAATTTAATGACAAAACAGGGCATAAGTGAAGAACTAAAAAACAGTTACAAAAGCGACAGAGTGCCTTGTATTAATTGTCAAGGCCCCTTAAATTGTTTTTAATCTACCTAATGCAGCTTTACTTACTGTAATCTTTTCCTTAAACTTTGAGAGCTCATTGAAATTTACATATTGAAAGAGGCGTTCTACCTGACCCGAGAAGAATCAGATTGGCTATTTTTCTCAAATGTGTTGTGTATTTCTGTTCATGGGACAATTTGTACCATATTTTGATGTTAACTTTTGTTTTCTGACAGGGTGCAACACAGAATTACAGCAGAGTACTTTGCCAATGTACTTCAGTATTCATAAAACAAACAAAAAATTATGATCTGCCAGTGCAGTTGACAGAGGATTCTCTATGTAAATACAATAGAATTCTTCCAGGAAGTTGGTAAAAGCACTACGTAAAACAGAAAGTGAGAAACAGAAAAAACAGAAAAGAAAAAGTGACACTTTTTACAGTGTTTTATGGAGAGATAAACTAGAGTCAAATTACCTCACTTTGTCAAAATCTGGATATACTGTGAAAACATCTGTATTAACCAAATAAGCAATACATTCAACATTACCATCCTTTACTTATGTGCTTTATCATCAAAACTAAGACTGAGTTAACTATAATGCAAAAATCAAGCTGCTCTAGGTTTAAGTTTAAAATAAGGCACAGTAGATGTCCTTGATGGTCCTACTCAAGAATTATTAACAGACTCCAATGATATTCAGCTAAAGAAACTGTTCCTCCTCATCCCCTGTCTATCCCATTTAACTTTGAAGTTCTGTTGAGTTATATAATACATATATGTGATGTGTGATGCATTGTGTTAACTTTAAATTTGTACTGGAATATAAACAGATTCCAAAAACATCTTTCAAATCGCATTTTTTGACAACACATTCTGCCGCTTGCAAAGTTTATATCTGAGTACCACATTGTGATGCATATTTGTTTTATGGTGAATTAATTCTTTTCTTGCTCCCCCTTCAGCTAACATCTGTTTTTGTGTAAGTACTATACAGACACGAGCATCAATTCCTGCCAGACCTTCAGTTCAGCTACAGTACCTCCTGCCTGCCTGGCAAGTCTGCTTCTCAGAATGACAGCAACGGGAGTTGTCTGGATTTCATGTGAAGCCTTGCAACATTTACTAGATGAGCTGCTGATGTGAGGTGACCTAAGAAGATCAACAATCCTCGGGGCTGTGAATGACAGCTGTGCTGCAGTCTCAGCTTTTGAGCCTCTCCGCCATTGGAGGTGTCTGAAACAGATTGGAAGTAAGTTAACCTTCAAGAAGCTTTCTAGGCACTCAACACTTGCCAGTAGCAGGGGAGCACAAGGCTGACTGGGTCACATTTACCAGGATTTAAGCGTCAATAATTCATCCAGAAAGTATATCTCGTTTTTTACTTCAACTTCCCTTGAGATACCAATTTATTCTACTTTATTAGTAAATTTATTTACTATTTATATACATTTAAGATAATAAATTTATGCATAATGCCCAAAAAACCAAAATACAACCTACATACTAATCTTTTTGACTTCATTAGTAAGTTTTGATCTTAAAATTATTGCACTGAAATTTAATTATTAAAAAGCTAAATTAAACTTTACAGGGAACAAATACAACTGCAAAAACCCATTTTATGACTCGTAAAGACAACTCGGACAACGTGAGGGACAAAAGCTTAATTGAATGACAACAACCAAATCAAGTCTCATTACAGCACCAGACCTCCATGCAAAAGCTAACTGGTATGACCACTGAGTGACCAACTCAATTATGTGATCCTTTCTGTCAGTCAGTATCCTCAGCCCATTATTAATCGTTTTTTGTTTTATTTATTGTAGCATCTACCATATAATTTATAAAGTTTAATCATGTAAACTAAAAAAGGAAGAAATTGTATTAGACAATAAATCAGCTTGTGATGCAAGGCTCAACAAGGTTCAATATGTATATACAGTGAGGTCCAGATCTAATTATGCAGACCCAGATCGTCTGGATGACTTTGATTTATGCGGGGAAGATTCCAGTTTGACGCAAAGACGATTCTTCACGTTGTCAGTTCACACGCTTATCGATTATCCAGGATTTTTCGGGTGATTTTCTATGTAATAAACTTAATAAGTTACAGCGAAATGAAAATTGCATAATTAGACCGCCCTCTATCTATCTATCTCTATCTATATATACATATATATCGTGCTAGCAGCCTTTACCAGAAGGAAGAAATCGGTCCTTGACTGAGTGCCCAAGTACTGAGTCCCATTCATACAATTTAGAGTGGCTGATTAATCTAAAACCACACATCTTCGGGATATGGGAAAAAAAAACTAGTGTACCTGATGGGGAAAAAAAATAAAACAGATAGGACATGACAATTTAGAGTAATCACTTTACAACTGCACCACCCTGAACATTTTATAGTTCAACTAAATATCAATGTTTTCAGTTGTAATGAAGAATTTTGCACCCACCAACATACAAAACATTGGAAATTTTAGTAAAACACTGAGATGCTCCACCTAAAGCAGCAAAGACAGTTTAAACAGATTTTGAAATGCAGATTTTGAGATGCTTTTTAAGTAAGAAAAAAAAAAGTACGGACACTTTAATGACTACAGTAAAAATTAATTTCATATAAGTCATTTCATATAAAATTTTAAATAAAAAAGCTAAATAATTCTTATAGGATAGAACAATATCAGACTAAGATAATTTAACATGATGCTTACTATTATACATTAAATCAATCAGATGAATTCAAAATTAGCATATAAATGAATGAGAAATTATCCTGCCCGTGCACTAGTAGAAAAAATGATATATGGCTGCAAATGGTTTCAGAAAACAGAAGCTATTTCCTAAATGATGTCAACTTAAAAATAAAAACTTAAAAAAGATAAAAAATAAGGCAGAAAAAGTTTGTGACAGTGGAAATGCTGATTATATTTCAATGACAGTCTTATAGAGTCTACTAAATCATGCTTGCTTTTAAGATGTCAGTGGCAAGATTCAGCACAAGACCACAATGTGATGAGGCTGAGATGTGATACACAACAAGAAAATACATACAATGTTTTTACAGTGTGAACTTTAAAAGTGTTTGCTTGTGTTTACTTTAGGTTTAATGTTTACCCGCTTCTTCCTTGAAAACTAATAAATAAATAATGAAAAACTAACATATGATATGCATGCCAAACAAATTTCATGATGTAAGAGCATGTATCAAAAATGTAGCAGAATTTAAAGTATATTCCATTGCTTTAACATTTATATTGAGTAAGAGAATAAGTGAGAATAAATTAAATGTGGTGAGAAGGGAGTGTGTGAACCACATCTCTTGCATAGAAGATACAAATTCAACAGCCATTTATGGCCATTGGGGATTATTTCATTTATGTGGAACTTACAGTTTACATCAAGCACAGTTCTTACATGTGCAGTAAGCACATTCATTGGTAGGTAGGTTTTCACGTCTTGCACTGATTTGTTTCAGGCAACTACATAGCAAAATTAATTTAGTGATGCTCTTCAATCAGCCAACATTTGAAACTGGAGCATTTTCACTCCAAATGACCCAATAGGAGTCTCCAGATTGGACATTTTTATAAAACAATTTGTTTCAAGCTTTGCTTTCTATGCATTAGGGTAATGAAACATCTATACAGCATCTCACATTTTCAATTGGAAGTGGAACAGTGTGCATGAAAAACACAAAGAACCTGCACTTGCTACTTAGTGAACACTAGGCTTGCTACTTTAAGAGTCTAATTAGACTGTTTTATTTATAAACTTATTATACCTTTTAGCCCTATAATTTCCAGGTAAACATCTTATAAAGATTTTATTTTATTAGAATTGTGGGTTGTTTTTGCTATTTTCTATTAATACCATATGTATGTGCCAGATGTGTTTGTGTATATTTAAATAGTGGCGCAGTGGGTAGCGCTGCTGCCTCGCAGTTAAGATACCTGGGTTCGCTTTCCGGGTCCTCCTTGTGTGGAGTTTGCGTGTTCTCCCCGTGTCTGCGTGGATTTCCTCAGGGTGCTCCGGTTTCCTCCCACAGTCCAAAGACATGCAGGTTAGGTGCATTGGCGATTCTAAATTGACTCTAGTGTGTGCTACGTGTGTGAGTGTGTGTGTGTGAGCCCTGTGGTGGGCTGGCACCCTGCCCAGGGTTTGTTTCCTGCCTTGCGCCCTGTGTTGGCTGGGATTGGCTCCAGCTGACCCCCTGTGACCCTGTAGTTAGGATATAGCGGGTTGGATAATGGATGGATGGATTACACTACATGCTTTAAGGGATATTATTTATTTTTGAAAAAATGTATTTAGTGATCACTGAATATTAATATAGAATACCATTTGTGTCAAAATGAAATAAAAACACCAATTTTTATTATTAAAACTAACTCTGATATTAAACTAACTAAAACTTACTGCCTCACTGTTGTTGCCAGTTTGAATCTGAAAAACATAACACCTCCTACAATGAGGCAAAAGTAATCAACAGCAAAGGATTAATCAATAGGAATTGGTTCATCCCATTGGTCTTAATTGACAAGTGACAAAATCATCATGAAAAGAGGCATACTGAAAGAAACAACAAAAGGATTAAAATGGCCATTTAGCAAGGTTCCCTTAATAAATATAGTGTCTTTAAGTATAAGTCTGAAATAACTAAATGTTAGGTAACTACATGACATTTGGTTGAACCAAAATGACATTTATAATTGTTATGTATAGGTTCATATTATGTTTTTATATTTTGTTGTTATTGACATTTATTTTTCATATTTTTATGCATTTTCTGTTATGTTTGTAATTATGTTTTGTCCTTTTAAATGTGATTTTTTTCTCGTTCCTTGTGGGTGGACCCATCTTTGTGAATTTCCCCTTGGGATTAATAAAGTTTCTATCTATTACCACTCCTGAGCCCTCTCATTGGCTAATTAAGCCAGTGCAGGGAGTGTTCAGATGAAGGGATTACTGTGATTGTTTGGGGTTTCTGCATTGCTATTTTCTTTTTTTATTTTATTTTTACAGTTCAGACAACCTTCTTACTTTTGTTTAATGATTTTGATTCTGAGTTAGTGTTTTACGACTCTATTTCCTATATTTGCTCTTTTGAGCATTTTTGCTTTATTTCTTTATTTTTGTCAAATAAATTGTTTATTTATAAAGATTATTTGTTTCCTTTTTCATGCACAAGCTGGGGTTTGTGGGGCTCCTTTTTGGAGCTTTTCTCGGTATTCTGCCAGCTCTGCTTGTTTAAGGCCTGCTAGGCCAGAAGCCTACTGTTCATAATTTTGAGTATGCTAGACTGGGTGAGCCACTTCTGGGCTGGCCAGTGAATCCTCTGGCCTGCTTATTGGCTTATTTTGATAAGTTTCACACCCATTTTGGTATATTTAAAAGTATCTCACAACAATAATTATTTGATGACTTCAACATAATAATTAGTTTATTTAATAATTAATTTTATACCACTGTAGATTTTTCATATGATTATTGCATAATTAATATTTTATTTATTTCAGTTTCACAAAAATGGTATTCCATATAAACCTGCAATGTTACATTTTGTTATTTGATCAATTTTTAATAACACTTGTAAACTATTTATTTAAATTCTAAAAATAAAAATAACACTTTACCACAAGGCTTTAAACTTATATTATATGTGGCCAGTTATGCAACAGATTAGAGAAATAAAAGAATTAAATAATTCTCACTGGACTCTTACAATTACAAAATTAATGATTAGAATTGACCTTAAAAAATCTGATCAGAGCATCCCTAAGTATACATAAAAGAAACAAATGATTATCAAATATAATCAAAATAAATGAATGAATATCATACTCCTGGCTGTGTTAAACTGAGCTCTTAAAGATGTTATTTATATAAAAAAAGACTAATAGGGCTACTACCACTTAACTTTATTAAAAGCAAACATAATGAGAATTTTTTTTCAAACCCAGAATATAATTCAATGTGTGTCTCTATTTTACTTTAAAAAGAAACTAAATTTAATATGGAAACAACCACTGTAAACCAGGTTATACAATAAAAGTAAAACCATAGGTGACTTTTTTTCATTAATGGATATTTAAGAATGACTATGATTATGGCTGCTTCACAACCAGTGGAGCTGTGCAATAAGCATAAGTGCAAACCAGTGCAACACATACATACTGAACTTAAGAGAGCTCAGATGCAAACTGCATATGAACAGCCATGCTCCATGTAAATCACAGGGGCATCAAATATGTACCTGGAAGCAGCCAGACATGTACATTTCCTATACTGAGCATCATCAAACAAAAAAAAAATGATTTTGGAGAGCTATTGTAATTACTGAAGTTTTGCATATTGCTGAAATAAATGTGACCTGGAACAAAAACGGAAAATGTATTAAGAAATAACTCCTTAAGCATTTGAAATATCACAATTTGTGTGTTGCATTCACATATACTGTGTTATTCCTAAATAAGAATGGATATCATATATGCTCACAACAATGATTAACTTGTATGATGGATTATTTTATTTTTTTACAGCAATAGAGATAAACACAAAAAATATATTTAATTTCTTAACTTACAGTCTCAGCTTGAAATTTGTAAGTCACCGCCTCTTCTTGAGCCTTAGAAAGCTGAGCCTAAAAACACAGGGAAAAATCAAATAAACACTGTTTTTCAAATGAATTTTAAGCAAAACAGTCATTGTGAAATAAGCCCAAACAGTGGGGGTGGGTGGGCTGGGGGAATAAAAATCACTGTAATGCTGTTATTATGCATATATTACCAAATTCAAGGCAAGATTTCATTTGAAGTTTTTTGTCTGCATGACCCTAGCATGAGAAACTTAACCTCATTTTCATTGCCAGAGATAAAATTTGACTATCTGTACTTGAAAAATCTAATATTTACAAATACCACATATATGAATACTTAAACACCATAATGATTAAGAAAAAAAAACAGATTAGTAGTATATAGCAGTTCCACAGTGTCATTATGATTGGCTGCCCAATAGTTAATGCCCACATCTTAAAAACATGAAGGTTAGGTTAAATGCTGACTCTTAACTGGTCTGAAGTGACTAAGGGTGGCTGTATGACTGAGTGAGCCCTGTCATGGACTGCTGCCAGTCATTTAGGAATAGTTCCCACCTTGCACAGGGTTCTGCCCGTTTTAGGATATAGTGGGTTGTATAATGACTGACTGACTGACTGTACTGTACTTAATAAAAAAAAAAAAAAAAGAAGATTAAAGAAAAAAGAAGACTGCAGCTGCCAGTTATTAAACATGATAGATAAACCACTATGCAAGGACTCTGTTCCCAACTGTGTCAAGTCTATGCCTATGCGCTCATGTTTTGATTTTTTTTTCTTTGGATAGTCTGACATCCTACCGAGTCCAAAACTATAGTACGCAGTTAAGTTTACAGACATAAAGTTCACTGGTAAGTATGTACAGTACATCCGGAAAGTATTCACAGCGCATCACTTTTTCCACATTTTGTTATGTTACAGCCTTATTCCAAAATTGATTAAATTCATTTTTTCCCCTCAGAATTTTACACACAACACCCCATAATGACAATGTGAAAAAAGTTTGAGATTTTTGCAAATTTAATAAAAAATAAAAAAACTGAGAAAGCACATGCACATAAGTATTCACAGCCTTTGCCATGAAGCTCAAAATTGAGCTCAGGTGCATCCTGTTTCCCCTGGTCATCCTTGAGATGGATGAAATTGGAGTCCACCTGTGGTAAATTCAGTTGATTGGACATGATTTGGAAAGGCACACACCTGTCTATATAAGGTCCCACAGTTGATAGTTCATGTCAGAGCACAAACCAAGCATGAAGTCTAGACCTCCGAGACAGGACTGTCTCGAGGCACAAATCTGGGGAAGGTTACAGAAAACTTTCTGCTGCTTTGAAGGTCCAAATAAGCACAGTGGCCTCCATCATACGTAAGTGGAAGAAGTTCGAAACCACTCTTCCTAGAGCTGGCCGGCCATCTAAACTGAGTGATCGGGGGAGAAGGGCCTTAGTCAGGGAGGTGACCAAGAACCCGATAGTCACTCTGTCAGAGCTCCAGAGGTCATCTGTGGAGAGAGGAGAACCTTCCAGAAGGACAGCCGTCTCTGCAGCAATCCACCAATCAGGCCTGTATGGTAGAGTGGCCAGACGGAAGCCACTCCTTAGTAAAAGGCACATGGCAGCCCGCCTGGAGTTTGCCAAAAGGCACCTGAAGAACTCTCAGACCATGAGAAACAAAATTCTCTGGTCTGATGAGAACAAAGATTGAATTCTTTGGTGTGAATGCCAGGCGGCACGTTTGGAGGAAATCAGGCACGGCTCATCACCTGGACAATACCATCCCTACAGTAAAGCATGGTGGTGGCAGCATCATGCTGTGGGGATGTTTTTCAGCAGCAGGAACTGGGAGACTGGTCAGGATAAAGGGAAAGATGACTGCAGCAATGTACAGAGACATCCTGGATGAAAACCTGCTCCAGAGCACTCTTGACCTCAGACTGGGGCGACGGTTCATCTTTCAGCAGGACAACGACCCTAAGCACACAGCCAAGATATCAAAGGAGTGGCTTCAGGACAACTCTGTGAATGTCCTTGAGTGGCCCAGCCAGAGCCCAGACTTGAATCCAATTGAACATCTCTGGAGAGATCTTAAAATGGCTGTGCACCGACGCTTCACATCCAACCTGATGGAGCTTGAGAGGTGCTGCAAAGAGGAATGGACGAAACTGGCCAACGATAGGTGTGCCAAGCTTGTGGCATCATATTCAAAAAGACTTGAGGCTGTAATTCCTGCCAAAGGTGCATCGACAAAGTATTGAGCAAAGGCTGTGAATACTTATGTACATGTGATTTCTAATAAATTTGCAAAAACCTCAAGTAATATTTCTCATATAGAGGATGTTCTAGAATACACTGTCTGGAAATTCGAGACAAAGGAGTATACTATTTGCATATGATATAAGGAAACAAAAAATCTCTCCACTTGATTATTGCTAACAGTAAAAGTTTAAGATTCCCTGTTACCTTGAACTTAATTCAGAAGGTTGTGAAAAAAATTACACAGAGATTTATTTACAATTGCAATTAAATTCAACTGGGGAATAAGAAAATGAGCAAATAGGCTGGACTGAAATCTTACATGTTATGCTAAAATATACTTGAAGTTTCATTCTTTTGATTCCAGGCACAGTAACTCTTTCAGTGTCATCTGTCTCATTTTCTTTATATTATAGCCATTAATACAGGCCACTATGAAAATTCACCAAATGGTCTACACTAAGAAAACCCTTGCCCTTGTTGTGACCGCAAATAAAGTTTTTCGTCTTCTTTTGTAGTGGCTATCATTGCTTTCAATTATTTGTAACAAGGCCTGCCAGGTTTTTCTGTAAACATCTGCTTTTTATCTTGACTAAACAGGATTGGAGGCCAACAAGTTCACACAATTTTCTCTTGCACAATCCCTGAAGATTCACCACATAGGCAGACATTCTAAATCGCATTCATTCAACATAAGAAAACATTAGCCAACTAAATCACAAATGTTATTTGTGTAAACATTTGTTTCAACATAACCCCAGAGAGGCACAAAGAGAGACAAGTCAAGGAGCTCATCATCCCTTTGTTGAAAGAGTTGCTGAGAATGTGGAGACTAGACAGCTTTGCATAATGAGATGTTTTTCACAGTCTTATTTTTTTAGTACTCACTTTTGGCACAAATTACAACACAAGAATACCTGCATATTGAAAAGATATATAGTACATGACTTACAATTAAACAAAATATTTATCATTGTAAATAAAATGGAGCAAATCACTCATTTGTCTAAAAAAATAAATAAAGCAAAAATCTACTACATTCATATACAGTTAGGTCCATAAATATTTAGACAGAGAGAACTTTTTCCTAATTTTACTTTCATGCAGTCTTCTCTTTATGGTGGACTTGAATATTGATACGCCTACCCCCGGAGAGTGTTGTTTACTTGGTTGGCTGTTGTGAAGGGGTTTCTCTTCACCACGGAAATGATTCTGTGATCATCCACCACTGTTGTCTTCCGTGGACATCAAGGTTTTTTTGCGTTGCTGAGTTCACCAGTGCTTGCTTTCTTTCTCAGGATGTACCAAACTGTAGATTTTGCCACTCGTAATACAGTAGCAATTTCTCGGATGGGTTTTTTCTGTTTTCACAGCTTAAGGATGGCTTCTTTCACCTGCATGGAGAGCTCCTTTGGCCGCATGTTGTCTGTTCACAGCAAAATCTTCCACATGCAAGCACCACACCTCAAATCAACTCCAGGCCTTTGATCTGCTTAAATTGATAAGGACATAACAACAGACTTGCCCACACCTGCCCATGAAATTGCCTTTAAGTCAATTGGCCAATTACTTTTGAGCCCCCGAAATGAAGGAATTGTGTTAAAAAATGCTTTAGTTGCCTCACATTTTTATGCAATCGTTTTGTTCACCCCACAGAATTAAAGCTGAAAGTCTGCACTTCAACTGCAACTGAGTTGTTTCATTTAAAATTCATTGCGGTAATGAACAGAACCAAAATTAGAAAAAAGTTGACTCTGTCCAAATATTTATGGACCTAACTGTATATATACATGGTGAATTGCAAGGTCAGGTTGTCTCTACTTGGGGCATATGGTAAGGCAGAGGTCGGAATTGAACTAGCAACCACATGCTTTTAAGTCCAACACATTACCACTACAGAATGTTTTTTGTTTTGTTTGATTGTTTGTTTTTTTTTTTAATTGCCACAAATCCTTTATTGTGTTGTATATTTCTATTTAGGAAAATTTGTGTTTAATTTACTTTCTATACGGGTCTGCTTTTTCTTTTGTTAGGTAGTGCGTGATATTCAGATGCATCATATTTACTAGAGCTCAAAAGTTTGACATCACTTGGAATTTTTCATGTTTCTAATAGAAATCAACTTTTTTATCATCAGGTTATTGTTAAAATGATTTAAAATATAGCCAAGACATTACTATTGTTGCAAATGGCTTTCACTGCTTGAAACAACTGATTTATAATTTACTATTCACAAATTACTGCCAAGTCCCGTTTTCAGCAGCCTTTACTCCAGTGTCCCAATGCTAAACTCTCTTGGCTCATCCTTAATTTATTTAAATGTTAATTAGCATTTCAAAGAACTGTTATAATTGTGTTAACAGTGTTGAAAGATGTTACTCTGTTAAATAAATCAATAAAATGAAAAGGATAAAACAGGCAAAAAACATAACCACTGGACATTGGATTTCTGGGTGATTCAAACGTGTTGCCCATTTTATCCTTCTCTTTTTACTTGACAGTTTCAGAAAATTTTAAGGCTTTTAAAATTCCAAACCTTGATTTTGGGGTTCAAATCCAGCTACTCATACTATGAGCAACCCAGTTCACCTTTGAGCTCCATTTAGAAAAACAAAAGAGATGTAACCAAATATATCTAATAAGTTGCAAGTCATCCTGGATAAATGGCATATAATAATAATATTGGAAATGTTTACACTTGAATATGCTATACACAATTGTCCATGAGTAAAACATTTCTGCATTAAATCAAATCCTGCTTTTTCTGCTTTTCCTAGTGACTTGGTCGTTAAGTCATAATTTTACATGAAAGTATATTCTTTTGAATTTATTAATTAGTAGGAACTAGGTGAAATCGGAGTATATTATTATTATTATTTGACATTTCCCATTGTTAGCTTCCGCAATCCACTTAAGTACAGCCCAATTCATACAGTGTAATTGCTGCAAATAGGTATATCAGTTTAAATACAAGCACAAAACAAATACAGTGATCCCTCGCTATATCGCGCTTCGACTTTCGCGGCTTCACTCCATCGCGGATTTTAAATGTAAGCATATCTAAATATATATCACAGATTTTTCACTGGTTCGTGGATTTCTGCGGACAATGGGTCTTTTAATTTATGGTACATGCTTCCTCAGTTTGTTTGCCCAGTTGATTTCATGCAAGGGACGCTATTGACGGATGGCTGAGAAGCTACCCAATCAGAGCACGTATTAAATAAAACTCCTCAATGATATACGATATGCTTCCCGTGCGGTGCTTCACACACTTCAGAGCTCTAACAGCACGTATTGATTTTTGATTGTTTGCTTTTCTTTGACTCTCTCACTCTCTCTGATCCTGACGGAGGGGGTGTGAGCCGAGGGGCTGTTTGCCTAGAGGATACAGACTACCTTCACATTGCTCCCTTTTTCTTGCAGCCGTTTTATCGCAGTGCTTCACATACTTAAAAGCCCAACAGTTCATATTGATTTTTTGATTGTTTGCATTTCTCTCTCTCTCTCTGACATTCTCTGCGCCTGACGTGCACTTCTTTGAAGAGGAAGATCTGTTTGCATTCTTTTAATTGTGAGAAAGAACTGTCATCTCTGTCTTGTCATGGAGCACAGTTTAAACTTTTGACTAAAGGGTGTTCTTTCATGTCTAGAGGGCTCTAATAATGTTAAAAACCGTATTTAGACAGTAAACAGGTTTTCTATGCTCTAACTGCGGAAATATTAGATTTATAAATAAAGAATCATACTTCGTGGAAGTTCATTTATCGTGGTAGAGTCTGGAACGGATTAACCGCGATAAATGAGGGTTTACTATATAACTGTGCAGAGAATATTTATAAACAGTGTGGGAGAGTTTATAAGAGCTTAAAATATATAAAAATAACCATACAAATATATTGTTTCTACTTTGCGGATTTTCACCTATCGCGGGTGGTTCTGGAACGCAACCCCCGCGATCAAGGAGGGATTACTGTACATCTGTTTTGTGAAACATAATTTGCAGTATCACAAATGGATGCGTATGGAAGTCAATTTTTATAATTTGGTAACTCACCGATGGATTATAGCAATAACTTTAGAAAACATTAGGTTTTACTGCATCCTTAGCTTGGAGCATTTAAGTTAATTTTCTTGAACACCTCATACTGTCAGACTTTTCAGCAGGAATCAGTAATTGAGGTTGCTTCAGCATAATAGCACAATGGCCAAACAGTATGTTTCTTGTATTCTTGTTCAAGACATACAAGAATAGACTTTAACAAACACTGGATTATTCCTAGCCTTTATTAATAATGGCTAAATTACTTCTTATAAGGACCATTTTCAAAATTCAAATATGTATAAAATATAGTCACATAGCCAGATAAACCATATACACAATCATGTTGGAAACCACCTATCTAAAGAGTCTGTTCCACTCTGAATCCATTCATTCATTTACTAAATTCAATTCAGCTTTTTTGTCTCAGGTAGACACAGAACACAATCTCTATCTGTATAAAACCCAACGTCTGTCTGTATGTCTGTCCGCTTTTCACAACAGAACAATTTAAAGGATGTAGATTTTTTTTTTTTTTTATAATTTGCTTGAATATTCCAGTTGATTTTGCGACCTCTCTTATCTCGCTAAGTATCACAGTTTGCTTGCGGTTCTGATTTATTTGCGCAAATCCCAGACAGACACAGCGGGCCGGAGTGGGGGGTTTATGGGGGTCCCTCCTCACTCACATGCCAGTCTCGGGGCGTATCTTACATCCGCTTAGCTAGCAAAAGAGAACTACTTAACAGATATAGATCTGTTTTTTTTTTTTCCTAGAATTTGCTTGAATATTCCATTTGATTTTGAGACCTCTCATCATGCCAAGAATTATATCCAGTTGTCGAATCTTAGCAAAAGTAAATAACTAAATAAAATAACAAATCTATCAAGATCTGCAACAAGCCAGTAAAAGTATTAGAATGACTCACATTTCAGGCTTCTGACCAATAATGTTTCATATTTTTACAGTCAAAATGCAAGCCAATCATATTTTAAAACTGATGGTATTCATTAAAGAATGAAAAAGCATACTGCAGACCCCCAAAAGATACTGTAGACAGTTACTAAACAGAGAAGGTAAAACCTTTAAAAAAAAAAGACGTGTGACGAGAGAATGAAGCAGCAACACTAACTAAAGTGTCATTTTAAATGTTCAAATCATACACTGCAAGTACATTTCCTTCTGATGTTTTACCTTAAAAAGGATTGAAATCTCATGGTATATACAACATTTTAAAGAAGTTGAAGAAACATTTAAAAAAATAAATAAATAAACACCACCTACTAAAATAGTGTATGTCAGCTCTAAGTAATTAGACCATTAGAACCAACAGCCTTATCAGTTCACATCAGGGGGCATGCTTAATGAAAAAAACTGTTGCCCTTAAAGTGACCTATATAGAAAGTGTTTCTTATTGAGTAAAACAACTGGATTCAATTAAAGGCAAAAAATCTTGATTTTTAAAATAAAAGAATGAGGCTGGCACTGTCTGAAGCAGCACGCTGAATGACAGCTGTTAAATACAAAGACTCTCACAATCACTGAAGTAGTATACTAAGCAGAAAAGATGGAGAACTTGCACCTGGGGTACACTGGAAAAAAATAAAAAGTTCAGATTAAATTGAAAAGATTCATCACTTATAAAAAGCATTTTAAAAGCAAAGCTGACTAGTACAGTGCTAGAAATTTTCCTTGGTTAGAGAAAAGTGGCATCTATTTCCCAGAGGTGCTCTTCACCCAATCCTTTACTTTGGTTTCTAATTTTACTGCACATTTATACAATATATACTTGTATTTAAGTACAGTAGCTAATTCAGACAGAGCATAAAAATTTAAAATTTCTTGCTCAGAATTATAGTTGACAATCATTAAGTAACTGACAGACAAGTTAAATAAAATTATTATATTAATGATTTTTCAAAATGCAGGTGCATATTGTTCAAATGTATTGCCATGTATACATTAAAAGTGACAATAATGCAAAATCAACAAAAGACGGACAATACACAGAAAAAAAGCACATAACACCATAACAATAATAGAATAAAAAATTACACCACTTATTGGTTAACTAAACAGATTACAAACATGCAAGCCTTCCAGGCAGCTCGGAGACCTTCTTCAGGCAAGTTACAGTACAGAAACTGGAGTTCCTTGAGTTTATATGTACACTGGGAAAGAAACAAAACCTTTAAGTGGGTCCTCTTCAATGTCAAAAATTAAAAGACCACTCCAGCTTAACATCCGTTTAGCAGGAGATGAGAACAATACAATGAATGGTTAGGATCTTTTGATAACTGCCCAACAAAGTTTTTTGGAATTTTTGATCAGATTTCCATATAATACGGATCAGACGGAGAGATGTAAATAATCCTTGCATCTGTTCATAAAACTCTTGTCTCCATTTAAACCATGTTGTAATATGTTAAGTTTTAGCATCAGTTTAACTTTCCATTCCTTTATCTCCTGTTGTTAAAGTTGCCCATAAGCACTATGACTTTAAAATGCTTCTCACAGTGTCCATTGCTGCTGAAGTGAGCTCCTACAGGAACATTTTAATGTGTAACCTGTGTAAATTCATTCTTTGGCGGAGTGTTTGTTGAGTTTCCCCCACATAAGGTGCAATGTTGGGACATTTCATGCACAGAATTAGGTAGACCACATTAGATAATCTGCAGGAAAATGATCCCTTTATGCAATGTTCTTGTCTGCAGTGTGGTATGACTACACAATCTATATTATAAATGTGAGCACATGTTTTACTGGAGGCAGACAGATGTACCATTTTCTGTCAGTTCACTCAGGAAGCTTCGGACAATGAGTCGCTGCAGGTTTGATAGTTGTCTGTATTCTAAGAGGGGATGTTCTGGGAATGCATCTCTCAGCACATCATCATTATTTAGTATCAGCTGAAGTTCTTTCATAATTTTGTGAAGTGCTTCAAGATGTGGGTTATTAGTGCTTGTCTTTGTTTTATATAATGTATGTCAGAAGGCTGTCGCTGGGTATGGCAGTAGCTCCTCTTATTTGAGTGTCTGTTGTTTTGGGAGTACATCCTTGCCTAATTAAATCTTGTCTAAGCTCCTGCAATTGTTTTTCCCAGTCTTTCGTGTCTGAGCAAATACGACTGTAACATATTGCTTAGCTGAAAATGACAGCAACCCTTATATTTTTGGAGTGGAAGCTACCATATCTCAGGCATATCCGTCTGTCTGTTGGTTTGTGAAAAGAAAAAGGTCAAGGGTGATATCTTTCAGGTGAATGGCGGTGTCAAGGAAGCGGACTTCTGTTTATGAGTAATTAAGCTACAGCTTTATGCTGGGGTGGAATGAATGGTATTTGTTATGAAAATGGAGGTGATCCATTTTCACTTGCAGTCCAGATTATAAAGATGTCATCTCTGTAACAGAAACACTACATTGGTTTTAAGATGCATGTTGACATAAAATCATCCTCCAATTTTGCCATAAATAGGTTTGCGTAGTGAGGTGCAAACCAACAGCCCATTACAGTCTTCATTTGTTGAAAGTAGAAGTCATGTCCAAATGATAATAAATTGTGTGTCAGAGTGAATTTTGTCATTTGTATAACTTACTCCATGAGTAATTCATGTTGTTTTAGGTACATTTCACGTGCCATCATGGGGGATATTTGCATAATGTGCCTCAGCATCCACTGTGGCCAGTAAGGTTCGCTCAAGTAATAAGGAACCTATAATAGACAGTTTTTCTGTGATGTCTTGGATGATGTAAATGCCAACAGTCCTGATGGACACTGGCTCCTTCACCTTCATTTTAAAACATGACAGCAGGCAAGGTATTTATTGCTTATATTTATTAAAAAAAATACTTTAGAACACAATTTCTTGTGTCAAATGAATATACAGTCATGGCCGAAATTATCAGCACCCCTGGAATTTTCCCAGAAAATTGTTCCAATTACAAACGTTTTGGTATACACATGTTTATTTCCTTTATGTGCATTATGTGCAAAAACAGAAAAAAAGACAAATCTGACATCATGTCACACAGAACTCCAAAAATGAGCCGGAAAAAATTATTGGCACCTTTTCAAAATTGTGGGTAAATCGTTTTATTTCAAGCATATGATGCTCTTTTGAACTCACCTGTGGCAAGAAACAGGTGCTGGCAATATATCAATCACACCTGAAGCCACTTAAAATGGAGACAAGTTGACTCAACCCGAATTGTCTGAGGACTTAAGAACAAAAATTGTGGAAAAATATCAACAAAGCTACAAGTCCATCTCCAGAGATCTTCATGTTCCTTTGTCCACTGTGTCATAATCAAGAGGTTCACAACACATGACACTGTAGCTAATCTCCCTGGACATGGACGGAAGAAAAAAACTGATAAAAGACTGCAACGAAGGATAGTCCAAATGATGGATAAACAGCCCCAATCAACTTCAAAACATATTCAAGCTGTTCTGCATACTCAGGGTGCAACAGTGTCAGCTCATACTATCCGTTGACATCTGAACAAAATGAAACGCTATGGCAGGAGAGCCAGGAGGAACCCACTGCTGACACACAAACATAAAAAAGCCAGACTGGAGTTTGCCAAAATGTATTTGAGGAAGCCAAAATCTTTCTGGGCGAATGTCTTGTGGACACATGAGACCAAGGCAGAGCTTTTTGGTAAAGCTCTTCATTCTACTGTTTACAGAAAACTGAATGAGGCCTATGAAGAAAAGAACACAGTACCTACAGTCAAACATGGTGGAGGTTCTAAGATGTTTTGGGGATGTTTTGCTGCCTCTGGCACTGGATGCCTTGACTGTGTGCTAGGCATCATGAAATCAGAAGACTACCAAAAGATATTGGGGAGCAATGTAGGGCCCAGTGTCAGAAAGTTGGGTCTGTGTCAGAGGTCATGGGTTTTCCAGCAGACAAAGTGCTGGAGAGTTCTGAAGTGGCCAGCAATGAGTCCGGATCTGAATCCAATTGAACACTTATGGAGAGATCTCAAAATTGTTGTTGGGAGAAGGCACCCTGTTGATGGTTATAGGAAGTGTTTGATTTCAGTTGTGTTGTTCCAATGCACATAAAGGAAATAAGCATGTGTATACCAAAACATTTGCAATTGCAACAATTTTCTGAGAGAAATGGTGCATTTTCAGGGAAAGTTCCAGGGGTGCCGATAATTTTGACATAACCATAACAAAATTCATCATTCAACTTTACCACGCATTTTGTTTAATAAACATTAAGTATTATGTGAAAAATTAAACTGCATATATCTTAATATATGTTGACACCAATAGTCTACTAATATCTCCCTCTTACAACTCCTAGCAGGCAATCAAGGATTATGAAAGCTGAAAAATAATGCATCAAGAATTATTTAGCTTTTCACTTCATAGATGATACAAATATTGTATATCTAATGCTAATGAAGAGTTAACCACCATAGTGCTGATATCTTGCTGAGAAGGTCATTTTACAAGGGAAAAGACAGCTGCACAAGGTGTACAAGACTAATAACTCCAATGTGAATCATAGGGCATATGAGAGCATGAAGGCCTCCATTAAAAAGCATATTAAGTAAGCTAAAAGGCAGTTAGAGAAGACAATTGCAAATTAGGCGAAAGACGGCCCAAAGAGATTCTTTCTGAATTTTACTAGTAAAAGATCAGTCAAGGAGGAGGTGAAGTGTATCAGGAATACTAAAAGGGAATTTAAAAAATTCAGACAGTAAAACAGCAGATGCTCTAAACGTGCACTTTTCTGAAGTCTTCACAGGTCAGGAAGTAGATAACACCCCAATGTAACAAGTACTACTAAGGAAATACTGAGAGATTTGGAAATTGTACAGAGAGAAGTACTGCTTAGATTAAACAGACTAAAATCAAACAAATCAGAATGGACTGGATAATATTCATCCTCGAGTTCTCAAGGAGGTTAGTGAGTACATATAAACCTCTGACACACATTTTTAGGAACTCACTGTGCACTGGGGAAATTGTGAAAGACTGGAAAATTGAAAATATAATCCCATTATATAAATAAGGTAATCAGGCTGATCCAAGCCACTATATAGTAGATCAGCAAGCTTAACGTGCATCACAATTAAATTAATGGAAGGATTCACTAAGGAAAAGATTGAGCAACAAATGGCAAAAACAAGAGTTTTATTTAACAGTCAGCATAGGTTCATTTTTCTAACACAGGAATTCTATGCAGAAGCAACAGAAGAATATGATCTAAGTGACTAAGTGGCCAATTTAAAATAAATAATGGATGTGCTCGCAATGGGGAGTGGAGCAGGAGCATGCGATCTGCTGCATCAACTGCTTGTCTCCGTGTTGGTTTTAGGCGGTCAGATGACTGAGCATTCATTGCCTTGCTGGGATGTGCAGGTGGTCATATTGTCTCATTATGAGCCCAGGGAGGCAATCAGGCTACAACACCTGCAATCGCTCCCCAACCTGTAAAAGTGAGCGCAAGATCTGAAAGGAGGGGAACAGAACGGAAGTTAAAGGAAGAAAGAAAGAGAAGAAGGTAGGAGGCAGACGGCTCTGGTGTGAGCAAGTTCAAGAGTGTTGAGCGCCTGGAGAGGAGCAGGTGGCTAACACCCAGAGAGCTACAGTAGTGGATAACACCAGCTGAGCGACTTGGGGGAGCTGGAGTGATTAGGTGGCTGCAGAAGCCCAGGAAGGCAGTGGGAGTAAGAGGCTTGGACTGAGAGCCCTATTGTGAGTACCATGGCCTTTGGGGACCCGAACCTGCGTCCAGAGAGGGAGCCTTACCATAGCCATGGAACAGCAGGGACCTGGACCTGTGGAAGGTCAGCTGAGTCTGTCAGTAGGGTGACTCCTCTGCCTCAAGGCACGCATGGTATAAGCAGAGGAGACGTCAGTTAAAAGAACAATGCACCTGGCTTTTAGAAAAGACACTTTCCTGCCAGATGGTTTTAATGTTGTTCTAAGGGATTTGTTTATTCAAATTTTAACCACCACAAATTCACCTTTATAATTGGATTATTATTTATTATTATATTTATTACATTTTATTATTATTATTGACATTTAAGTACGCGAGCAATGGTACCGAGAATGCAATCAGACTTCTTTTTTTGGGCACATACACAGCATGAAGCTGCCAGATCTAAATAATAGCTTCGAGAGATGCGCACATACTGAAGTGTCTATAGCTGAAGGTGGAACTAGGCGTTGCACTTTTCGGAAACGATCTTCTCCTAAATAAGGAGTGGCACTGCACATGTACTATGTCAGCATGCCTAGGTTGATCAAACACAGGAAGCTCTGCAGTCTACTTGTGACTTTACACTGTAAGAAGATAAGTAAATAAATAAGTTAACAACATTCGATGTGGCATTTATAAAGTAACATATACATGTTTTTCATATAAAGACCATCAAGAAACAATCGTGAACTGAACTTTGCACGGTACTTTGGCGAGCTCTTTAAGCCCTGCTGTTTCACTGAAGAACAAACGTGTGGCAGATTCTCTGGCAGGATGACACCCGACCTGTTGCTGCATCCAAACGGTCTCAAAATTTTGTCATTAATACTATAACATGAAAAACGTTTCTGTTTTAGGTATGTGTTCAACATTTCTTGCCTCGCATTTCCTGTCATTCTACATTTATACAGATTGCTGTAGACACGGAACACACATGAAATGCACATGTTCTGAATAACAATATATTATTTACCTTATACAACTCCAGGCACCTCACACCCAGATAAACAGACCTGGGAGAACCTTTTGTCTGACTTGAGCTACAGTGGTCGGGGAATGGGATAGCATTCTATTTACTACTTTTGCTGATCGACACATTTGCAAAACAAAAAACGCTAATGGAGAGATGTGAAGGAATTTAAGATGGCCTGGAATTATGAGTTTTTTCGTAGGCTGCAGGGATTCTAGTGTTAAATATACACATTCGAAGAGACACCGTCCATACTTTTCAGCAGGTTTATATAAATATATATGTTCAAAAAAAGTTGGGGTTGCAATCACACTCAAAAGGTGACTGAGCATAAGGTACTTGAAAATTTACGTCCATTGCCAAAATTAACAAAATGCTGGTACTGTACCATTTTGAAATTTGTGTTTTTCAGTACATCTTCAATTCCGGTATAAAGTACTAATATTTGGTTTACTGGTTGTTGGATTTGTATATGCTTTAGGTTCTTTCCTTAATGGTCAAAAATATTTTTGCTCTTTTTTAATTTCTATCTGTGTTCTTTTATTTTAAATTCTTTATATATTTATATAAATATTTATAGTACAACTTGCCTGAAGAAGGAGCCTGAGCTGACTCAAAAGACTGTTATATATTATAATCTGTTCAGTTAGCCAATGAAAGGTGTCATTTTGTGCTGCTTCTCTCTCTTATTATTAACTGATGGACATTCTTTTGAAGTTTAAAACGTTTAGTCTCATTTTAAGATTGTGTGCGCCTGAAAGCATGCCTTTCACATGCGGGCTAGTCAGAATGTACTGTAGCTCTTTGAGGCCAGCTCTCCTTTTTTGTGTAACGTTATGGAAGGATTTCACAACAATGTAAGTGATACTTAAGTCAATAATTTTCTTCAAGTCACATTAAAAAGCTATTACTTATTCATACTGAAATGACCAAGATTATTAGCAATAAAGTAAATACAAAAATAACTACGTTATATTTAACTGAATCGGAACCTATAATAACCTTCTTCATATAAAGAGAAGATGCTGTTAAGTTACAATCCAACTGCACAATTGCATCGTTTACCCAGAAATCAATTGATATTCATTTTACATAGTGCCTTTCAAGACAAAGCCTAATGTAAAATGTTGTGAAATCTAATCTAAAGATTCTAATTCTACTTCTGATTGCTCTGTGTTTTCACTTAATCAGAGAAAGAGGGCATTGATGATTTTTCAGGAGGCATAATTTTAAAAATGAGTGAAAGGGTGAGGAGAGGTTTTGTTGTTTGAGTTAGAGATAGGGGACAATGAATTGCTTATTAAATGATTAGCCCATATTAGGGGTGGGGGAAAGGTTTGTAAAGCACAGTGAAGATAAGAAAATGAAAGTGAGTTTTATTTAAACTGAGAGTAATGCTATTTCAATTATTGGAATCCTGGCTTAACATTGGCCATATTGGGTTTTATCTACTACATCCAACTCACCTAGGCATGCAAATGCCCCTGCAGCACTTTACACTTTCTGTTTACACACCATATTCTCTATAAATATCATAATTTGACTCTGTGTACACACTCATTTTATGCATGCACTAAAAACAGCATATTCAGAAAGAGAAGTCAAAATAGCAACACTCCAGTCAAGGATAAATGCTAAATGAATGCAACTAAACATGTAAGACACTTTCACAATTCACAATATTGAAAAATTACAATAATACAATAATTTTCCTCTGTGTGAAAGCTCAGTTACAGTACCAAACAGTGCTGCAGTGTGAGGACTCTTGGTTCAGAGCTTGTTCTGATTACCCCCTGTTTCCACTTTAGTTTCCTCATACTCCATAACTGTTTGAATGTTCTGTGAATTGGCACCTCTAAACTGGCCTAGTGTGTGAATGTCTCTCTAATTGCTCTCTTTAAAGGCTTTGCATTTTGTTGAGCTCACTGTGAAAACATGCACAGTCAGAAATTTAATGGATTAATGAATAATGTCATGATAAAAAAGTGCCATAAAGAGATCACTGTACTTTAATAAGGCTTTTGTCAATTGTACAAATAACTGAGCAACTCTAATAGTTAAAATTATCTTTGTGCTCTGGAGTGAAAATTTCAAGGCACCTTCAGACAAAACATGAGATGCACACTTCCAACATAGGCACACATGGTTTACTTTAAATTATGCCTTTATTTTTTGCATGTTCTTGCTATCTGAACCTCTAGGTGCCTTTTTTCAAGCAAAGAAACTGAGGAACACTACAACTCATAGTAAAGAGTTGCTATATCCATAAGACAATAAAGACAGATGAAGTAAAAATTTGCATATAGAAAAAAATTGAAAAGTAAATATATGAAAGCTTTCTCCTTTAGATATTTTTATTTTAATCGCCAATCACCTGAAATGAAATAAACACGTTGATTTCATGTGCATTTCATAATAGCAACAGAATATACATAAATTAATCAATATACATAAATACATTTTCCATTTGTAATATCTTCCCTGAATAATGAAAGTAGTATGAAAATAACATCAGAATTAAAACTATCACAAAAGATCACCTCTTTAAAAGGATATTTGTAAACTAATACTCTTAATAATCCTCAATGTGAAAGAGAAGCTTTATCAAATTGCTAGGTCTTATGTTACCATAAACATAACTCGGTGATCCATCTGATGCAGGGCAGTCATTAATAAGCTATGGCTGAAGGGAAATAACAGTACTGTGAATACTGTTAAATGAGGGCAGAGTACAATTTTTCAGATGGTGAGTCGAAATGTTTTGGCTGGCTACATTTATTATTAAAAACGTTTCTCTAAGGACAAAAGCAATTTAATCATAAAACAGTTTATATTCTTAATGGTGCTAAAACAGTTCACAGTTTACAAATCTTATTTTGCCCAGTTAAAATGATTAGACACAGAATCAGGATACAGTGTTCTTCTATCATATTGCCCACAAAGTAAGTAAAAATTCAACTTTTATTATTTTGTTTTATTTAGTTATTAAACACCAGGCAGCAGGTTTCACTTTACCTTCTGAATAATATGTAAAATAAATTAAAGAAAATGTTTTAATAATTGATGACAACATGCTTCTCCCTTAAAAACAATGCTATAAATCTACTGGCAATAATTTGAGGAGGTTATGTTGCAGAGACAAATTTGATTAAAACCACAAAAAAAGGGCAGAGCCTTCAAAGTAAGTCATTCTGCCTTGTCAGCCCAGCATACTGAAAACCCAATCTGAGAAACCTAAACCAGCTTAAACTCTAAAATATTCCAACCATCATAAAAACCAGAAAGTGACAGAATGAACGTCGAAGAGGGATACAAGGACTAACCTGATTCACACATCTATGATCTTTCAATGGAAACTCCCAGCGAGGCTTGTACTGTCAGCTGCAACTTACGGCAACCTCTTTGTCCTCAAACCTTAGTATGTGTCCAAGAGGTTTGTTGTTACAATACTAGGCTAAACTCACTTAAAATTATGCTGAAATTTCTTTTTTTTTCTTGAGGAATCCTATTACAAATGTAAAATAATAAAACACAGCATTTCCTATCAAAATTATAATAAAAAAGAAAATATTTAAAGATAATTTACAAGGAATAAGTGAAAGCAAATGTAAATGCATTTGTATAATTCGATATCATTTTGGAGTATAGTCACTCCACTCTCTTTTTGTGATTCACTGCCAAATATACTGTAGTTTTTTAATGTTCCAGTAATGGTGTTTGTTTGCATACAGTTTTTCCTGAAAGCTTACACATACAGTGTCAAACAAAGAGTTTCAAAACTGTTCACACAATCCCCAAAAACATACAGATTAAAATGAAAAACATGAAAAATGGCATGCATCTCTTGAAAATGCACAATTTATTCAAACCCATATGAACTCTTCTAAATAAGCTGCATTTTGAATCAAGTTTTTAACTAAATAGCTTATCCTATGCACCAACTACACCATGATGGGTTAAATGCAAAACACTGTAGCAGATTACTGTAAATGTCTCCAAACATGTTCAAACATTTCTTCAAATAGTACATATGGATGTAGTCAATATCAAACAGAAAGGTGAGGGAAAGATCCAATTTATTTTTCTAAAAACAATACATTTTGACGCATAATTTCAATTTGGACCATTAGACATTTAGGAAAAACAAATGCAGAAGGCTATACGGGAAACTGGTTCTTAAAAGGACAACATTCAATAACACCAATAACATCCTCTGGAGACAAATTCACAGAGTGAAAACTTGCTCCTGTGAATTAAAGGTTGCTACATCGGTAGATGATCAGCGAAGTGATCTTATTACTTTTATTTTAAAACACAAGAACAGTCAAGACAAATTAATACACATTACAATTGTGAACAAATAATTTGGATTTGGAAACTACTGAATGTACCCTTAATGTAGCTCAAATTATACTGTATATCAAAAGAGTATTGAACACCTGCTCAACAACATGTTTTTAAATACAAAGACATATACATATCCATCCATATCTATATCTATATCTATATATAGTGGGTACGGAAAGTATTCAGACTCTCTTCAATTTTTTTTTCTCTCTTTGTTATATATATCTTTGTTATATTGCAGCCATTTGCTAAAATCATTTAAATTAATTTTTTCCCTCATTAATGTACACACAGCTCCCCATATTGACAGACAAAAAAAATAATTTTTGAAATTGTTGCAGATTTATTAAATTTTATTAAATATTTGCTCAGTATTTAGTAGAAGCACCCTTTTGAGCCAATACAGCCATGAGTCTTCTTGGGAAAGATGCAACAAGTTTTTCACACCTGGATTTGGGGATCCTCTGCCATTCCTCCTTGCAGATCCTCTCCAGTTCTGTCAGGCTGGATGGTAAACGTTGGTGGACAGCCATTTTTAGGTCTCTCCAGAGATGCTCAATTGGGTTTAAATCTGGCTTAGGCTGGGCCATTCAAGAACAGTCACAGAGTTGTTGTGAAGCCACTTCATTATTTTAGCTGTGTGCTTAGGGTCATTGTCTTGTTGGAAGGTAAACCTTCGACCCAGTCTGAGGTCCTTAGCACTCTGGAGAAGGTTTTTGTCCAGGATCTCTCTGTACTTGGCCGCATTCATCTTTCCCTCGATTGCAACCAGTCGTCTTGTCCCTGCAGCTGAAAAACACCCCCACAGCATGATACTGCCACCGCCATGCTTCAATGTGGGGACTGCATTGGACAAGTGATGAGCAGTCTGTCAATATGGGGTGCCGTGTGTATATTAATGAGGAAAAAAATTAATTTAAATGATTTTAGCAAATGGCTGCAAAATAACAAAGAGTGAAAAATTGAAGGGGGTCTGAATACTTTCATTACTGTGTGTGTGTATATATATATATATATATATATATATATATATATATATATATATATATATATATATATATATATATATACATATATACACATACACACACACACTCCACCAAAAATCCTCCTAGCAAAAATAAGTTAGATAAGTAAATATAACAAATTTAGTTCAACACAATAAAAAAAATATTATATTCTGTTACAGGATCTGCCTTTATTATAATTACTCTGAAAATACATAGTAGTGGAAAAGAATTCATGAAGAAGGGATGTAGTGGGGTTAAGATTTTAAGATGTACAAAATCCAGCATGCTTAGGGCTCAAATAGCTTTTCAAAGTTCAACATTTCTGTTTCAAAGGTATAGCATTAACTGACAAAAACAAATCTTAGACAAAAATCAAAAGAAGGAAGAACAAAATGCATGCGCCTAAATAATTAAATAAGCAGATGCCTAATCCGTTTTCAGGAGTAACATAAAGCAGCTAGAATGACTTCAAAGCAGTCTTTCTTTAAAGTTGATGGACAATAAAACAGCTGACATTTTAAACAATAAGCAAAGAAGGAGATTTCAAATTGCTGAAAGTTTACAGCAACTGGAAAAAAACAATCTTCTACGGCAAAACCTATATGGCAAAATAAATGAATATCTTCAAAAGAAAGACGATAGATTTATGACCATTATTCATTTCAGTTCTGTAAATTGTATCCTTTTTCCAAATTTCAAAATGCATTTTCAAAAATACTTTTATCATATTCACTCCATCATTATCCAACCCGCTATATCCTAACTACAGGGTCACGGGGGGCTGTTGGAGCCAAACCCAGCCAACACAGGGCACAAGGCAGGAAACTAACCCCGGGCAGTGCGCCAGCCCACCACAGTTTATCATATTCAGGTATTTATAATGGTACTCCGTAAATAATATATTATTTAAAAAAAAAATCAAAATGTTTATGGCATGATAAAAAAAGAGAAGCAGTCCTCTTTACTCTGAATGGAATTTTCTTATATTACTCTTTTTATTAAAATCTGTTAGATATATCATCACAAATGAAAATGGACGTACCCGTGCAGGCTGCAGCTTACAGAGCTCCAGAGTCTGCGGTGTTTAGTGTTAATCTTTATTCGTTTCTTTGCACAATATCTGGCTTGTGTTTTCATTTTAAATTTAAATTTTAATTCTGTTTTAAATTTATTATTTGCACGTCATGTTGTTACACTCTGGACCCTGAGCTTCACAATTCCATCTATCTGTATACGGATGACATGACAATAAAGTTCACTTTGACTTTGATCTAATTAATGGATTATAGAGTGCACTGTAAACACAGGTTTCTAACATGATTGGTAAAACCATCATGTTCTCCATTTGCTTTTGGTACTTTGCTACTGTCAATATTCTTATCATTGGCTGCATTTCAGAAGCTTTAAAAGAGAGCAGAAAATTAAGCATGTCTAGGCATGGAGATATGGATTTCCTCTAAAAATGAATTCACTATTATATGACCATTTGCACACTCACCAACAAAGTGAGAACCTCCGAGAATGGCCAACTAGTTTAACAGCTTCACTTCAGAGGGCCATTGTAATAAGTTGATGTAACAAA
The DNA here is from genome assembly GCF_016835505.1 of Polypterus senegalus. NCBI lineage: Eukaryota > Metazoa > Chordata > Cladistia > Polypteriformes > Polypteridae > Polypterus > Polypterus senegalus. The sequence goes on from NC_053166.1 coordinate 131,594,682, forward strand.
GCTTAGCCTCTACAGCATTCCATGCTCATGTGAGGTGAAGAGCATATGCTAGCAGCTGCAAACTCTGCACAACAATACAATGTTTTGTGACTCATTAAGCTTACAAAAAGAAGTGCTAAATTAAACGGATATACAAAAAAACAGTTTTCTACTTCTGAGAAAAATGACAAGTGTCAGCTGCCATGAAAAAGAACAATGAAAGCATAGGACAAAAATAACTGTTGCTGCATCTGAACTTCAAATTCCACACTTAGTAAATTTGCCTTTGTATATTTTCTATTATCCATAATTAGATGTAGTAACAACGCTTTTGCATATCCAGTAATAAGGAGGCCTTTTTGATTTCAAATATTAAAAATGGTCTTTACATAAAAACCACAAACACCTGTGTGTAACTGCTCTTTTTTATTATTATTATGACGTTTATCTAAATACAATTATTTTGTCAACGCTTAATTAATGCATAATTTTAATCAGGACACTACTCAGTTTAAAATTTGTGACTGCTACTACATGCACATTTGTATATAATGCGCCATTGTTTCCTTTGTTATTTTTCTTTTTTTCCTCACAGTACATCACATGAAGCAATTTTTGCACTGATGCATCCTTCACAAAAGCAGGATTTTCCGTGCATGAAAAGTGATGCCTGTAATGCATACTATATATAAAAATCCATACAAAATCACTTATGATTACTTAAACACATTAAGCGCACTCATTATCTTAGTCCTCCCCTCCTTCGTGTGCCTTTCCATTGGTGCAAAACATCAGGGCCCATCTATATTTTATATAAGTCGTGGCATTGTGAGAGTCTATTCATGTTACACAAAAGGAGTTAGAGAAAGTACTGAATGTTGTAGTATAATGCTCTTTCAGTATTCTGTCCTCATAATATTTGGAACCCTCATTAACAGCAACTTAAAAATTCTGCAACAATATAAAGTTTTAAAATAAAAAAGAAACCACTTGAGCAATGTAAATCAAGCATGCAGAGCAACCAGATTAGATAAGCTTGCAGAATGGGCATTGGTAGTCAAGGAAATAACACACAGGATTAATCTAAATAATATTCTTTTCCTTATTTACAAATTCAACAAAAATTTAACACTTGAAACCTTAATTTATTGTTTATTTTGCCTTTGTTTTAGTAATGAGGTGCCAAGCCAGCAGCCTCCAAAAAAGGTTGATTGAGGTTGCTAAGTAGGCTTTTCTGACAATCAAAATGCTGTTTAGAAATATCTATTTTAAAGCCATTAGGATAATAAATGGAAATTCAGAAATTTGGAAATTATTTCCCATTATGTTTAATGAGAAAGGAAACCAGCTTTTGTTTAATAGTTTTACAACAGCAAGTCAGGGATGTCAGGTTCAAAAGTGAAATGGAACAGGATCAGGAACAACATGATACTTCTGCCGTACTGGAGACGTGTTTAAAATTTGTTGTTACTACACACATCATCCAAAAAAAGCAGCACAGTACAAAAATATCTCCAAACTAACAATTAAAAACTCTGACCATGAAAGTGATGTGCAAAACGCATGCAAAGTACAAAAGTATTGCTGCATAGTGTTTCTGGAGTAACAAAAACAGAAAAGGGCTATTGATTTACAATCACATGCCAATGTTTGCCTTCAAATAAGAATGTTTCTATTTAGATTCGAATAGTGATGTTCATCCTGACAGTACTAATAATGTATACATAGGTAAACATTAACGGTTACCAGGTTGCCATTGACCACCATTTTGAGGTAACTGGCAACCACTTTCATGTCCCTTGTTTATTTGGGAGTGGATCAGAAATGGCCAGATTTTGGTCATTATACATAATTGGCAGGATTATGATTAAAATAAAAAAATAAACTTTGCACTCCCTGGCTTTTCTTTATGCAGGCAAAGTTAATAAATAAAAACAGTGCAACGACTGGCCACTGTGTGAGCCAGGTGTGCAACTGACAGGACTGATAAAAGTCTCCTTTAAGTTAGAGGGACAAATGTGAAAAGCCTGAAAATTCCCACAGAACCCAGGCAATATGTCTGCTATGTGAAAGTCTGTTCTAGTGTGTGAAGATGAAAGATGTATTAAGTGAATCATGTGCAGGGAAAAAGTTAGCTATGATGGAACTAAGGCAAAGACATTTAGCCGTACAAATTGGATAACATATTAAAGATTACATGCCCAGAAACAATCCATAGGCAGGGTGCCAGTCCATAGCACGCACACACACACACACAAATTTAGCAATGCCAATTCAGCTAACCTGCCTGTTTCTGGACTGTGAGAGGAAACCCATGCAGACATGGGCAGAACATGCACCCAGTAAGCAAACCATGTCTGCCCTTATATGATATTTTGTTTAGAATATTTCAATTACTAATAATTTACTGCAACCTGTAAGGAATCCCTGTGCTGCTGCGATTTTGGAATTTATGCCAAAGGTAGGAAAATATTTTTATTTTGTTGTATTCAGGGATAGTTTACTGAAGCCAGCTTTGGTAGTTTAAGCAGTTCATTTCCATTTCCTGGTGCACAGCATTACATGAAAACAAGATTACAAAGGGGACTTCAGGTTGGAATCATATTCAGTGCACTTTAAATAATTAAAGAATGCATTCCATAAGTCATTTGAAAATAGACATACTGCACTTTAAACTTCAAATGCTAAATAAGAAGAGTTTTATCTGTGAAAACATTTACAAACAATTTCTCAATAAACTGAATTACACCACCCAACATGACAAAGAGTCAGAAATCTGACATGTTAAATGGTAACACTTCAGATTGAAATGCTGGAAATTATAAATGAGACAGACAGACAGAAAATTAAAAGGAAAAAAAAACTTCTGACTTGGCTATCACAGTGAGGCACTATAAAGGAGCCCCAGTAACGTTTCCTGACACACTTCTGTTGAACAGATAATCTTATGATGCGTACTGTAAGAAAAGTGAAAGCAAGAATGTCCCTTTTATTTGTTCATTCACCTAGCCCTAACCCCGTTCGAAAAAAAAAAAACACAACTGATCACTAATTTAAAAAACTCAAAGATAAAATTACTAATTCTGTAAAATACTAAATATTTTCATCTAAATTCATTTATTTTCTAGACCAGTATAGGAAAAATAAATTTCAAGTCACTAGAGGTTTTTCAGATATAGAAAGAATCAGTTAGAAACACAAAGCCAACAACTCCACCTTAAAGGACCATAAAATAAGATTTTGACATAACTTCTCAGGGTTAGGAAACCACAGTCCTAAAGTGCTGCTCCTATTTAATAACTAGAAGAAAATAACTGTTATTAATGAAGGACAGATTTGTTATCTTAGCCCATACTAAGGATTTGAATGTTTCACATAAAAATACAGTATGTATTAGTTTAAATATATTCTGATAAGGGTTAAATAAACCTAGGCAATATTTCAGTATAAAGCACATGAAAACTTTCAAGGACACTGATAACAGGATACTTTCATAATAAATTATTACTTCTAATTTAATTAAATGTAATATGTAACCAGCAAGGAAACCATTTTGCCGTTATGCTGTCATGAGGTTGTTTTTAGTGCACCATAATGTAAATACTGACTACATATTTGTCTATCTGCGGTGGGCTGGCGACCTGCCCGGGGTTTGTTTCCTGCCTTGCACCCTGTGTTGGCTGGGATTGGCTCCAGCAGACCTCCGTGACCCTGTAGTTAGGATATAGCGGGTTGGATAATGGATGGATGGATGGATGGATATTTGTCTACTATGTACTTACAGAGTGACATTTACATAATTCTATTACTCTTGTATTTCTCTTCACACAGAATATTTCTTTGTTTAATGACAGACAAATTTGCAAATTCACTGTTGTGTTTTAAGGGGAGTTTCAGAAATTTCACAAATATGTACAACACCATGTATTCGAGCTACCTCAGTGAAAACTGAACTTTCCCAAAACATTTTCTTGAAGTATAAATGCACCAAATTTCAACACACTTGATTCACTGGGAACTGAGTAGTTTCATGTGGGCTGGCAGACAGTCAGACAAACATGAGAACTGTAGTGGATGCTGTTCAGATTTTATATACACACACACACACACACACCAAAAAAAGGATACCAGCTATTTTGGTTATTTGACCAATCACTAGTTCATTCCTATAGTTGGTTCTGCACAAAATTTACACTATCCATAGAAATATCAAACCTTTCTGTTTGCTTCATAACAAAGTTATTATACTTAACAAAAACTAATCAAAACTTAAACTATTAATAACAAAAACATTTTTGTAAACTGAAATCTAATTAACAAAACCAAAATGAAAAACTACAACTAAGTGAAATTATTAAAGTAGCTTGAAAGACAAACTGAAATAATATAATTTACTAAAAATATTTTTAGTTTTCGTAACAACCGGACATACACAAAAACTAAACTGGGCGGCAGGGGTCACGAAATGAATCAAAATATATTAATAAGAATTTCATATTTGGTTTATGAATAAATATTTCTGGCATTTGTCTTTAACCCTTGTAACTTTTCAAACTAAAACAGAAAGTCATCCAACAAGTGCCACCCACAAATATTCATGCAGTGAACGGCGGCTGGTGACGGAGCGCAGGTACTGAAGTAAAATTTGCAGAGACAGAGCAAGATGAATTCAGGCACGTAAAGCATGTGACAAAGAAAGGAATTTACTGTATGATAACAGTAACAATTCTTCAGGATCTGATAGTGGCAGCATGATAAATTCTGATCCAAGTGTTAGTGAAGCATACTAAGGTGATGATCTTGCTTTGAATGTGCTTGGCAACTGCCATTCACTGTATCTCTGGGACTCAAGAGAGGAGTATTAGATACAGATAATCCCTTACTGAATTTCAGTCTGTCTATAAATGACAGCATTGTTATCTGTAATTTTGACTGAGACCAAGATACAGTATGTACACAGCAATTAGTACAGCAGCACACACAAGGTAAATTTCAGGCTACATGAATCTGATGTCTGTTATGATGAGCTGCTGCATTTCTTTACACTTGTATTTCAACATGTATTTCAAACACCTGAAGTCGGAATGTGCTGGTCAACAAAACCCTTACAGTATGGACAGAAAAATCACAAGTAAGTAACATTACAGTTTATTTTCAGGTTTTTTGACAATAAATCAATCACTTACCACTTTGGACAGGAGAAGTCCTTCTTGTAAACACCACTGATCAAGAGACTAACGAACAACATACAAGAGCAGTAAATTGTTGCTGACCAATCACTTTTGCTTTAAAAAGGTCATTTAACAACGATGTCATACAACCCATGTAAAATTCCTGAGTTGGAAATGTCTACAGGTGGGTAGGTAAAGAGTCTGCAAAACCTAAACCCTCTAATATGTTTTGCATTTATTCTGTATTTATTAATTTATCATTTTTTAGTTTTACATTCACAGCACAAAATACCTGATATTATGAAAACAATCCGGTGGTAGAATTATGTTTTAAAATATTTGTCTCCCTCTTTTTAATCTTTCTCTCTCTCAAAACAGATAGCTGAAATATCATTCTTTTTTTGTTATTAACATCAGCCATGTCATACATGTTGCATACTGTTTATATAGTATTGATGCAACAGGCTGGCACCCTGTCAATAGGTTTTTCCTGCTTTGCATCCAAAGCTGCTGGGATAGGCTCCAGGTTTCTTGCAATCCTGCTCTGGATAAGTGTGTTTAGAAAAGGTATACATTGCTCCTAATCTCAAAAGCGGTTTCTGTTATTTTGTGGATGTACATACTCCTATTACCTTCTCTTACTTTGCTCATTAAGGGTTTAACACTAGAATTACCAGAGCCTACGAAAAAACACGTAGATCCGTCCCACCTTAAATCGTTTCTTAAAACCGTTCTCACCTCTCTGCCAGCCTCCTTTGTCCTGTAAATGTGCCGATAAAAACAAACTGTAAGCAGCCGGCTATTCCATCCCGACTCAGAACGTGCACGAACTTCTCCGAGCTCATGCCTCGATTATCTGGGAGTGAAGTGAAGTTTTAGATTGGAAATAATAGATTGTTATTTGGAACACACGCATTACATGTGTGTTCCGTTTCTACAGTAAACTGTGTAAACACAATGTTAAAACAGAAACTTTTTCATATTTTAGTAATAAATGTTACAAAATGTGGACATAAACTATAAAATATGTGAAGCCTGACAGCCAAAGAGCACATAAACACTTTCATAAAAGGTTCAAGACTTTTACAACAGCTTCCATGGAATGTGTACAGTTCTGATTGTGACACAAAACTAAATTACATAGTTGCTCTTATAACCACACCATAATTACTAAAACTGAAACTTTATATATATATATAAACAAATGTCTTATATATATTATACTGTATATGGTAATAATATATTGTGATATATGGCTGGCAGTCCATCCCGGCCAATACCCCAAGCCGCCAGATGGAGCCCTCCTTGCGACATGGAAATGCCCCAAATTCGTAGGGGCATTCACAGGGCATTATGGTATGTGGAGTTTTAATGCACAGTCCTGCTGAATAATGTCACGACCGCCAGGGGACGCTGCAGGGAGGCCCAGAGACTTATATGTTCAATACAGCCCAGAAATACGTCACAGTCACGGGGCCAGAAGAAACAACTTACTTCCGGGTTGAAGAAAAGGAGTTTACACCTGACCCGGAAGTGTTGGATAATCACATGGACTGAGGGATCAGCAGGTCAAGGACTATAAAGGACTGTGGTAGATCCCAGACAGGCGAGCTGAGTTGGGAGGAAGGGATCAACTCGTCTGGGAGAGGAGGATTATTGTGTATTGATTGATTATTGTGATTTATATGAGCATTGTGGAGTGGAGGGTGCTTTGTGCACTTGATTATTATAATAAAGTCAAGAATTGGACTTTTATCTGGTGTCTAGCGTCTGATATGAGGGTTAAAGGGGACGACACAGCATGCCCAGAATGCCAAGAGGGGACTGGGCAGTCTCGTGGCCTGGAACCCCTGCAGATTTTATTCTGTTTTTTTCTGTCCACCCTGGCAATTGGACCTTACTCTTTTTCTCTGTTAACTAACGTTGTCTTATTTTAATTTCTTATTTTGTCTTTTATTTTTCTTCATTATGTAAAGCACTTTGAGCTACTTTTTTGTATGAAAATGTGCTATATAAATAAATGCTGTTGTTGTTGCTGACAGTGCCCCCATCTTTCACAATATATATAAATGTCTTTGTGAAATAAAAACTAAGTTAAACGTAAAAATACACAATGAAGGAAAACAAAAAATAAACTATAAAGACAAAACTATAATAACCTTGCCTCATAATTTCAACATTGTTAATATAGACGTTTTTAGAATACATTTACCCCAAACACATTTAGATATGTGATCCACAATAGCACTAATGCAAAAGTAAGTAACACAGGGATAGAAATCTTGACCAAGTAATTATTCTACATTGCATTAAATACAATCTGAATCAAACCAAGCCTTGCTTTGAAATGAGACTGATAATTGAAACAGATATTAGGTTATGAAGTGTGCTTATTCTAATTAAAAGAAATGTTTCCATTAACATCAAATTAAGGCTGAATTATTTGGTTATTTGGTTGAATGCATTTCTGGAAAAAAAGCAAAAGGAGTTCAGATGTCTTATTATGTGCCAACTTTCAATGATTAGAACTACTTAAGAGTATGGAGCAGTAAAAAAAAAACTGGATTAGAAACAAACTCCCATTGAATATAATAATAAAAATTGTGATTGAAATAAAATAAGAAAAATACTCCTATTTTGTAAAAGTTAAAAAAAAAAAACAACTGTAGACACTGTAAATAAATACTACTAACAGAAAATCATATTTAATCAGGAGAGGCACAGATTTAAAGAGATGTGTAATGTGGTCTCATAAACTACAGGTACCTGGGTTGACATCCAAGCTTGGTTATTGTTTGTGTGAAGTTTTCATGCTCTCCATGCATTAAGGTATTACAATGTCTTTCACATCAACAAAAGGTGCCTATAACACTAATGGTCTATGTGCTGTTTTGTGTAAATGACATCTCATTAAGGACTGATTTATCTTTCTGAATTACACTAAAGATCTGAAGGCCCATTTCTATTTTGTGCGACTATGTAGCAATGAGGACCCACATTACATAAAGTTCATCAGTAGTCACGTCAAATGAATATGCGCATCTGTATGCAAATGCCTCACGTTTTATGTGTCTGTATAGCCCTGCACGCATCAACTGCACTTGTACTAGTCAACAAAACATTGGTTGTATTCAAAGAGAAGGCCAATTCACAACCATTGGAATGATTTGGCATCACTTCCGTACCATGCACACACGACTGTACTATAAACACAACATGGTGTGCATCTTCTGCTGGCTAAGTCCGGAGCTGTCTGCTTTCATTCAGTTTTGGAGAATAAACATTCCTTGACTCTCCACAACTCCTTTTTACTGAAAAAAAACTACTTTTTTTATATAATGATGACATTTTTGGTATATTGTTATAGGATAAGACCAAGTACAGTTCAGGCTTTTTTACTTTCTTTGTGGTATGCTTCACCTTGCCCAGTAGGGGCTGGGTGGTCTTGTGGTCTCGGAACCCCTGCAGATTTTTTTTTTTTTTTCTCCAACCCTCTGGAGTTTTTTTTTTTTTTGGTTTTTGTTTTTTCTGTTCTTCTGGCCATCAGACCTTACTTTATTCTATATTACTTAGTATTGCCTAATGTTATCTTGTAAAGCACTTTGAGCTGCATAATTTGTATGAAAATGTGCTATACAAATAAATGTTTTTGTTGTAGTAAAAAATATAATGTCAGTATGTTACCTTTATGACCTAGAAATATAGAATTCAACGATTATTTGAATTTTAGATGAATAACGGTATTGGTCTTATGTCAGTCTTATCCACAGTTAGAACATAAGCCTTGGAAAAAAAGTCACCCAAGATAAAGAAAAAGTCAAACAGAGAATGTTTATAATAAAATATTTTTATGTGTGTTACTTCAAATGTTCCTTATACTGTTAAAGGAAACTTCAACTTAATCTTCAATAGTAGAAGCCAGAGCTTGATAAAGGCAGTTCAATAGCTCACAACCTTAAAGGTCATCAAGTAAATAATACAGGCCCTTGGAGTATTTATTTCAAAGCTCTTTTATTGAACATTAAAGAATACTAAGTGTTTGAAAGGTTAATGTTGATAATGCATACTTGGAACAGAATTATTGCTTTATAAAAGACGTGCATAAAATAAATTCACTGCACTGTTGTAAATCTAAACATCATGCAAATGTGGTGATTCACTGGAGATACAAGTTCAGTTCTTTAAAGCTTAAATGACTGATCTGTTAATATTTATAATGAATTTGGCGGAAGGAGGAGGAGGTTGGGAGCATGCGCTGATAAGCATGTAACCGCACCCACCACACACCAAACCACCTGGATTGGGACCCAAGTTAAGCAGGTGACACCTCAGCAGAAGAAGAGAGGGAAAAAAATCATTGTTTTCTGGGAAAATGAACATTACCTGTACACCAAAACTGAGGTCTAACTATTAATTGCACTAAATACATGATACAACATTAAAAGAACCTAATTTATAACCTGGTTACTTAGTCTCAGTTCTTGGGGTTTCTGGTTTTCATTACAGCCATTTTACAGCTCCCTCCCAGTTAATCAATCTAGGCAGGAACTGGGAGAACTTTTTGCCCGTTCCGAGGTGGTGGGGGGGATGGTATAGCAGGCTGCTTGTTGCTTGGGCTTATCGACACATTTAGAAGACAAAAAGACACTGACAGAGAGGTGCGAAAGGAATTAAGGTGGGCCGGAATTATAAATTTTTCGTTGGCTCTGGTAATTCTAATGTTAATAGGAACAGTGCATGTTCATATTAAAGTTCTGTTAACAAAATTACTTAAACAAACTTCATAAAAGCAAAGTACAGAAAGCAAGAGCACTGTAAAATCAGCCTAGAAGTACACAAGTCAATCATAAGTCAAAAAGTTCAAATTCTTGCTCATTTGCTTGTCAAAAATAGCATGGCTCTTACCTTCAGATATATTAGGTAATGACAACGTTCTCAAACTATTTCTGGACACAGCATGAAACTTGATTCACCAGTACAGTTTTTTCAGCGATTTGGAGAAAATGCATAACATTATTAAACCCACTTAATCTACTTAAGGGCTGGGGGGTTGTTAGCAGCCTAAGGATTAGAAGCAAGACAGAAACGAACCTTGGATGAGGCAACCATTTACTAATAAACAGATCCAAACTCCCACTGAACACACTTAGAAATGTCAATACATATGTCTGGGATGTGGGAGGAAAAATAGAGTAGCTGGGAAAAAAAAAAAAAGATTATCCCACAATCCCATTGTTTAGAGAACAGCCACGTGAGTCAAACTGAGGATGAAGGGTAGCAGTGCATTAACCACTGTGGTGTCATGTTGCTCAGTGTAAGAACTACTTGCTACACACAACTGTAAGCTTAACTTTTACTATTTGGCATTGTTAATAATATACAGTTGTACAGAACATTAAAATGCAAGTGCCCTTTATAACAATAAATTATAACTGAACTGCAAAATAGCTTACTATTCAGCATTAAGTATTATCATTTCATGAAAGATGGGCCAAGTTGCTTAAAAACAATCAGAAAAGTATTCTAACATTTTTTGCAGACATTTAAAAACAACATTGTGCACAATATACTGTAACCCTTCACACCTTCAACAGACCAGTTTTTATTCTGCCTAAATCTTTTTCCTAACAGTACAATAAGTTAATCTTCAAATAAGGCAGAAATTGTGTTCACATATTTTTAACATTATATTCTGAAAAAAAGATTTTCAAAATGGATAAACAGCTTGATTTGGTGGTGCACCAGACAGTATACCACATTACAAATGATGATTAAAGAAACAGATACAGCAGAAACCTATTACAGGTGTGAATGCTTGAAAAGGCTTAACCTAATATGTGATTAATTAATGAATAATTTTTAATGGTAAATACCTTCAGGCAAAGGCAGAGACCCAGACAGGTGAATAAAATGATTCTCAAATATTAAAGAGATTGGTGCTTGTTATAATTAATTGCAAAATGTAAAAGTCATTGCTTTAAATTCAAAAACAACTAACAACTATAAAAATTCATTAAACGTGTAGGGAACCAACAGAATTTACAAAAAATGAACTGCAGAAATAAAATAATTTGTATTTACCTAGACACATTTATGGAAATTCAGAGTAAAAATGTGTTTTACATTTCATTTGCACCCTTTTACACTATTAATGGGACGGTTTTAATTCCCTCCTTTACTTTATAAAACCTATATGCTTTTTTATCATCAATCCAAAAAGTAACTTTCAAGTAATATATGTGGGCAGATTCCAATACAAATTAGACCAGAATACTTTAGCAGAAATAATATCATTTCAGTAGAATAAAATTATGCACAGAAAAACAGAAAGACTAGTTTAAAAAAAATAAAAAAATAAAAAAAAATCAGGTGAACTTTAAATTATTGATACCTATATTATGGATTACATTTCTTAACTAAATCTTTGCTACCCTACTGTGACCACATTCATGATGAAATGTCAAACAACCGCTTGAATAAGGCTGACAGATTTCATAACAACCCAAAAACAAGCAACACAATTATTTATATATTTTTACCTCCATCTCAGAGTTGTGAGCTTGAACTTTTTGAAGCATTTCCTCTGCTTCCTTAACCCGCTGGCTAAGTTGAGTTGAATATGCAGTAGTCAGCTCACTGTCATAGGATTCCAAGATGGCTTTTATACCATCCCGCTCCTAAAGGGAAAGAAAATATTAGAAACCATTCAGAAATAGATAAACAATAAATAAAACTGAATAATCTTTTTAAAGATAGTATCTCTGCACACACACACAAAAAAAAATTCTAGGTTGGAGCTCATTCTTGGTCACAACTCATGCACCTTTAGGAGTAAAGAAACAGAATGGAAGTTTTAAATGTTGTTACTCGTTATTTTGTACAGGTCTTAGGTAATGCATTTATTCTTCCTGAAAATGAGTCAATACAGCAATCAAGGATATTTAATATTATTCCATTTTTAAATGAAAATGTGACTGTGGACGTAGCCTCAGTGTAGAACAATCTCCCTAAAACACACCCTACACTTCAACACACTTCATACACTGCAGGGGACAAACCACCATACAGTTCCCTTTCTCTTCACCATGCTGCAGACTCTACGGGGTACAGCAAATTTCAACACCCTGCAGAATTCAAGTAGAAATCATAGCTTGTAGTAAAGGAAGGGGGCACATTTTTATGCAGCAAAACTTGTGCAACAAGTATTTGTACGGTGCACCAGGTAGACTAGCGAGTGTGTGAACCATATACCTAGATATATATGTATATAGATATATATGTATATAGATATATATGTATATAGAGAGAGATCGAGAGATATAGATATAGATATATAGATATATATAGATAGATAGACTCATTTGTTGCACTTATCCATATTATCATTATAAAGTGGGAACTCCCTAGGCATACAATAGGTATGACAACAATTGATATTTCAAAAAAACTGAACAGAGATCATCAAACTGTGAAAAGATTTGTGTGTGATTCACAAGACAGACTAATTCTGACAGACAAAGGCTTTATTGCAGTGTACAGGCTGCCACTTGCATAATAATTTGAAATACAGTGTAAATCGTCATAGCTAAAAAGAGTGCAATGAGTTGCAGATTTAACAAAATAAAAGAACAGTGAAAAAGCCCAACCATTTTTCATCTAAACCAAACACAATAGCAATTTATACAGAATATATTTCAAATAAAACTATTAGACCAATTAGTAATGTACACAAGGAGTAATGAAGAGATTAAATTGTTGTTGAACAAAACAAAAAAAATACTACATAGACTAACCACCTTACCTATTAAAGACAGGTAATTTAAATAAGCTTAATATCTCTTGCTCTACGTGCATCGTCAGAGCATTTCTTTGGTATCCTTGTGTGTCTGAAACTCTCTTGTTTGGTGGTCTCTCTCTCAAGCGCAATCCCATAAAACCTGTTTCTTAGACTTTGTCATTCCGAGACACCTTGATCATCTTCTGTCTACTATTATATTTCTTGCCTTTGAAGATGACTCTTAGCATGTCTCCTATCCCTTTACTGCTCATCGTATAGTTCATTACATCCTAATTAATAAAATGTCAGCACTATAATCTTTTATTTTATACTGAAAAAATAAAAAATCATAATCAAAGCTAAGACCAACATGTACCATCAATTTCCCAAACAAAAAGATACAGTCTATGCCATTCTCTGGTAATGAAACTATTCTAAACATATTAGTTGTGACTGAATTCTTTCTCAGTTTTGCCAAGGATTGTTTATTTCTCTATTAAAATGAATTTTTTTTGAAGTTTGTGTGTTAAACACTATCTTTTAATCATTGTATGACTCAGACTTGTTTTTATGTGTATTGGGGTAAAAAACTGCATTTTGATGTTTAAATATCAGCTAATTTAGGTAATTCAGTTGCACTCAATGAAATATAAGATATGAAACAATAATTACTCTTTAAGAGCTGAGTTAATGCAATCAAGAACAGAAGATAACAGCAGTTTTGACTGTAAATTGCAACACAGGGAAGACCTTCATTGTAATTCATTGCCTCACAAGTTGACTATATAAGCATACAATAAATATCATAAGTATATACAATTCTAAACACTATACACTTAGTAAACAACTGTTTACTTATAGATAATTCTTACTATAAGTTTGTTTGTACATTGTTAGTATACTTAAGATTACTATAATCTTGGTTATATGCATATTTGTGCTTTTTTGCTTGTTGCTGTAACCCTGCAATGTCTTTATGATTAATAAAGTTATCTATCTATCTATCTATCTATCTATCTATCTATTTAAACAGGTGCGTGCAAACAAACTACATTGTAAATTGCCATTACATAAGTTATCAGTTAGAAAGACAAAATGCACTGTTTTTACACTTTGGCATAAAGGGAAGAAGAATATTCTTACAACACAAATTGTGTTTGTTTACAAACAAATTATTTAAAAATCTGTGGGAAAATAGTTAATACTCCAAAAAAAATATCTGGGATTGAATTTATCAATCTTAATTAAATTATGTACTACACCTCTGTAATGTTCCTATTAATTCAATAGACAAATTTTTAAGATTCAAAGTGAAAAGGCTTGAAAATTTACAATGACTGAGTCAAAGTGTTTATTGATTTTCATTTCAAAAGCAGAATGAAGTATTTTTCTTGTTGTTTCAAAAGAAGGATATTTTTCTCCATTCATTAATCAAATAAAAGGCTTAGACAGAAACAAACTCTAAACAAAGAATACTAAAAATCTTCTAAGTCTAAGAAAGACTTTGTTTATAATTAAAGACAGTAAAGCACTTACAATTTAATCAAACTGGCACTTAAACATATGTCCAGAACTGATGAACACTGACTACAGATTTATTTTCATTGGAGGACCTAGAAAGTGTGCTGCTGGCACCGTTAACACATTAAAAGTTCTAATTATCTCAACATCCAAAATGAGAGACACAGATACTGTGGCAGTTCTTCATTTAGACGGACATGTTACAACTTAAAAGAAACATTTTATATAAATTAAATACGAAAATTATATTATCTGAACAAGGACAGAAGAAGTCCATGTAATGCATGTCAGGTCAGGGAGCATGCCCTGGTATAATGCGCTGCTGCACCGACCACATGACAAAACAGCTCAGGATCCTAGTTGGCAACCCCCCAGGTAGACGCACTATCCAGTTCCCCACAGGGAAATGACCATTGTGATGAAAATAGGACTCTAAAATAAAAAACAGGACAAATGAATGCAAAAAATCCAGATATTTCGATCAAAGTACTTTACAGTAATTGAAAAAAGTACATCAGGAAAATGGCGTTTATATACAGAGAAAAAATGGTGGACAGAAGAGAGTGGGCAGGAGATGACGTCATGGCTGTCAGACGGAAGTGACATCATCTTTAGAAGCCGGAAGTAGCGTGGTGCCGGAAGTGAGGGCATCGGTGTGGAACCGGAAGTGATGTCATGGCAAGGGCACTGGGAGTGACATTTTCCTTGGGAGTCAGAGGAGGAAGTGACGATTGGACGCCATCTTGGGAAGCCAGAAGTATGGAAGATACTTTATATTTCTTCTTTTTGTCCAATGAGAGAGAGAGAGGGAGGCGTTCGTACCATATATCAACCCCTTGTCTTGCGATATTTCACTTACCTAAAGGCTTGTTGACTGCCTCTTAAGCGCGTGTGTGTGACACCATCTGTTTGCTGCAGCCAGGTGTTCCAGCCGCTCAGGTCCTCAACAAGAAGGATTCTGAGAGCATTCTACGGGAATCGCACCACATCGCCATAGTGCCATAACTGAAGCTCTCTCAAAGTGTATGTAATGTGCCTCATTTCAGAGTGAGCAATCACTCACTCAACACAAAGTCAAACCAGTGGTACCCAAAGATTCTCCGAAGAGACACAGTGTCAAAGGAGTCCAGTCTTCATGTCAGGTTACTGGATAGTGTCCATGTCTCGCAACCATATAGCAAAATAGGAAGCACCAGGACTCTAAAGACTCCACACACACCACTTTCAAGTGACTTCATGACCTCCCCCCATGCTCTCCCAATCCATCTAGCCACTTTATAGGAAGAGTCACCAGAGACAATTTTTGCTGCCAAGGTAAGTAAACCTCTCATCAAGGTAAACACTCTTTCCACAGACAGACACACTGCTGATGGCTCTGCTGAAGAAGTCAGTAAAGGCCTGGATCTTGGATTTTATCCAGGACGCTCACAAGCCCAGACACTCATCTCTCGAGAGCACTGATCAGAGCCTCCATTGACTCCGTGAAGATCACAGCATCGTAAGCAAAGTTAAGATCAGTGAACCTTTCATCACCAAAAGATGCCCCACAGCCGCTAGTCCCCATGACCCTGCCCAACACCCAGTACATGCAAGCATTAAACAGAACAGGAGCAAGAACACACCCCTGACAAACCCCAGAATCAACTGGGGAAAAATGCAGAGGCCTCCACTCTACACAGCACTCACAGTATCAGTGTACAGGCTAGCCATGATATCCAGCAACTTTGGGGAATCCTGCGAATCAACTGCGTCAAACGCTTTATGAAAATTGACAAAGGCTACAAAGAAATTCTGCAGATGTTTGTGCTTCATAAGAACACTCGGTGCCAGGATGTGGTTGGTGGTAGACTTCTTAGATGTAAAACCAGACGCCTCTGGTTGCTGGTGGATGAGCAAGTGATCAAGTAGTCTACTGACGATCACCCTAGCAAGGACCTTACCCGGTACCGAGAGCACTGTTACTTCCCCTATAGTTGCGGCAATCCAGGCAATTACCCTTCCATTTCCAGATAGGGGCAAGTTCCATTTTCCAGTCAGCTGGGATGACACCTATCTCCTAAGTGGAAGTAAAGATTGCTTGCAATTCAAGGAAGACAGCCTTACCAACACTCTGGAGAGGTTCACCCCGGATACCACAAATCCCTGTAGCCTTCCCTACCTTCAGCTGATCACCGCGTGTGCAATCTCAGTGAGACTAGGTGAATCACAGCTAATTGGAGGATCAGCATCAAGAACAGTGTACTCAGAGATGTCCAGCATCCTAGCTGGAGGATAAGTTTTAAAAATCTACTCAAAGTAGCCAACCCAGTGTATCAGACAATATTAAAAAAGCTTACTGCCCAGCACATCTTCTGGTTCTGGCTGCACACACACACACCTCTGCCTCCGACTTTCATGTCGACTTTGATATCAGACCACTTTTTTATTTTGGGCACTGTGATACTTTCTGAACTTGAACTTTCAAGTGTCTCCACCACTCTGTTTCACTCCATCAACTTCCTTTTGTTGCTCATTCCATTGTTTAAGCCAACAAAGAGTATGTTTTCCTTGCCTCCACTTCAGAATTGCTGTAATAATTCTTTTTTCCACGTGCTTTTTTGCATTCACTTTTAGCAAAATACAGAATGGAAGGATTTATTTATATTGATTTTCATATTCAAATATGCAAAATTCTGGGAGGAGTGGATGTGAGGGTGTAGGCACATGCACGCGAGTTAAAATTCACATCCATTGGGATTTATAAAGGAGAACTGCATGGTACTTGGTGTACGCACAGTTTTATGCATCTGGATTTTTTGTGAGGATGCTCATTTCCAATATTGTGCCTTCGCTATGCTTAAGTGTGAATTCTACATACTGCATTATACATGAGGCTCTGGGGGTCATGCTAAAATACAAAAAGGGCGAATTGGCCTCATTTGTACTATGAACAGCATATTTGAATTCAGTTTAATTTTCTGTAAACATGGGTTTGTTGAACAATCAATATAGTGGCTGTGCTGTTGCATATTCTTTTGTAAAGTCTTCATTAACAAAATGAAGTAAATGATTCTTCCTTTAAAAACAAACAAAAAACATTTCTTTGTTCAGTCTTAATGACTATTATAATCGCTGCATATTGCATAACTAGCTCAAGGAAAAAAAAAAGTGTTTTCATGCAACATATTCTGATAAATATATTTTTTATATATTTGAATATTAAATTCCTACAACCAATTAATTAATTAAACTTTGCAAGATCATTTCAACATGCATGAAATTAAATTCTATTTAATTCAGAGCAATAAATGTAATCACCATTATAATCATTTTCTCTAGATTTAAATATGTAGTAAAGCTATCTAGACTTTCATATGATTATGATGTTAATTTTAAACACTGAGGCATAGAGTTTACCATCAATGGACACCTCGCATATTATTTTCAGATCAAACTTTACTGTGAATTGGTCCCTTGTAAACTGAACATTAGAGGGAAGTATATGTATTCCTAAGTGTAATTTTTCTCAATAGATACTATTTGATTTATAATAAGAAGAGGTTGAACAGAAAGTGATCTTCTCTATTTTGTTCTCTGTCTTAGTAAAAGCTGTAAAAGCTACATATTGGTTTTCCTGATATTAAACATTGTAGTTTTTCAGCAAACCTAGGATTTTCTGTGCATCATTAATATTAATAAAAGATCTTGCCATAGTAAATATAATTTCTTAATCTGTAAAATATACTTAATCTTAACAATGAAGAACAGGTTAATTCTAAGAACTCACACAAGTTCAAGAAGTACTGTAAAAATGCAGAACCACAGATATAAATGGACATTTGTAAGTATATACAGAAAAAACTACTACACACAAGACTAGTACAAATCAACTCTTCTGCTTAAAGAAAAAAGTAAAATAAAGAAATATTGTAACAAACCAAGTAAATTTCTGTCTATAACCATTTGTCCTGAAAAGAAAGACACAAGAGGGGCTAATTACCGTATATAAAACAACAAAACCAAGTAGTGCTTACAGAACTTATAATATAGCCCTTGATAATCTAGAGTCTTGTTTTATACCTTTATTTTTCAGTTACTTCATCTTTAAGATACATAAGCCAATGATTCATTTGGGATTTTTAGTCCCAAAAATCACATATACTGAAGTGTGAGTTGTCACAAACTAATTGTCTATAGACTCACTTGGAATTCTGCTAAGATTTTTAATAAACAAACTTTTTTTTGCATTCTAATCATACAGTTATATTTCTGCCAATGAAAATGCCTCAGTTGCACATATTTTAAAATTTCAAACGCTGTGCTTGAAAATGAATACAAGCTATGTAAGTGTTAAATATCTTGATGTAAGGATTGTGGCAGAAAACTAATAAAAGGGCTCAAAAATGATAAACAGAAAAACGACTACCTAGAATACTAACACTCACACAAAAAAAAAAGGGTAAAGAAAACAATGGTTGATGATAAACCATTCTAGGGACTGGAACCCTGGGAAGAAGGAAGGGCTTGCATGCCCCAAGGATCTACAGAGGGTAAAATGGTCTGGGAATCTTGGTCTCTTAGCAAAAAAATACTAAGCAAATAAAGGAGGCAGAGAAAGAAAATTTCAAAATCTAATTCAAGGACAAGTTTAAAAAAATAGGATTATGAAGATATAGTTGAGGTATTCGCAAAAAAAGTACCTGAGAAGTCATGTAGCTTAGTCACGATTATGACCTGAAAAGTAAAAGGTGGTAGTCAAGGTCAATTCCAATATAGAAATTGGAATATGCTTGAGAGAGCCAGTTGAGGTGTAACTTGGAAATGGAAATTGGATCTTGAGGCTTCACTGGCTGAAATTTGAAAAGTGCTAATTAAATTCTATTTTGCTTCTCTTGATGTATACCACAGGTTATAGTGCCAGACCTCTTGATTGGGGTGTTCCTTCTCTCCATTTCTGAAACTGTCCTACAATGGTGGCTAAAGTTATTAGATGTTTATGGAACCAGTTTAGCTGGCAACATAAGTAATTTGTTCAGACCTACTTATAAAAACTGCCTAGTGACACTGCAGTTCTATTGGGAAAGTTCAAACCTTAAGCACTGAATGACAGAAACATCTAAAAATTGTGTGACTGGCAAAAACACATTATCATACTTGAATCTGAAGGGTGGATTTTAGCTGAATTCTGATGCTAGGAATGAATTTTCCAATTAAAAAATGGTTGTTAATGTACTATAGGGATTCTCTGAAAGAGGAAAAGAAGTTTGGGAAGGGTATTCATCTTGACAGTGTTAATTCTCCCTGCTAAAGTAAGATGGAGTGCAGACCATGTGTTTACATCTTGTTTTTTTCTAAGTTGACAACAAAACTGTGTTGCAAAAGATCTTTATATTTATTTCTGATGATTGCCCCCGGATAATTAAACTGTTCTGATAAAATAAACATATAGATCTCCAGTCTAGTACTGTATGCTAGATAGTTCACTGGCAGTAGAACACTTCTATTCAAACTGATTTTAAGTCCAGATATCTTTTGAAATTCTGATTATCTTGATGAATTAAGAACTACTAGCTAACCCGCGGCGTACCATACGCCACATATTCAGGCCGGTTTTTTAATGATTTTTAAGCACAGGGAGAAAATTAACATTTGAAAAATCGGTAATGTAATAAATCAGCAAAAAAAGCAACATTGTAACAATGCACAGAAGGAACCAACACACAATCGTTCGTGACTGAACACTGGCGGACCGCCATCGCGCCTTCTCCTGCCACACGGAGGGATGGGGGTGCATGGCGCGGAGTGTGGAACGGGAGGAGAGGAGAAGGACGTCCATTCAGCTCCGTCCGTCATGCTAGTCTGCCGATTTCTAGTTCAGTATGCACTGCCCACCTCCAATTCGTCACTTGAGTCATCGTCTTTACACAGTCCAGATGCACCTGTGACTGACGTAGACGTTTCATTGCTCTGTGTGGTTTTGGCTGCTTTTCTATATATAATCCACCAAGACACCCGACCACGATAGTAGCGAGGTGGGAGGGGGTGTGTACAAAGGGTAGGGACGCAACTAGTGGGAGCATATGAGTCGCACTTAGTGGGAATTCCACGGTTTGCAGCCCAAATGGGGTTCAACGGCTTACCCACGCCTCTCTGCGCCGGGTAGACACACGCTCAATGTCATGCATAATTATTTATTGAATGCTAAACACTTCTGGAAAGACACGGTTTTCTAAAACGGGTTGGTGTGAGAATACAACAGAAAGCAAATGAAAAGATGGAACTCTGGAGAGAGCAAAATACAACACAATAGTGAACCCGCGGCATAACAAACACCGTGTGGCTCAGAAATGCATGTGAACTCTTATCACAGACGAAAGGGACTAACTGGGTGGTCGGTGAGTTTTTGCGTCTGGCAAATAGGCAGGCAGTTTGAATGCCGAGAGAGCGAGGGTAGACACCGGCCGGTGAAAAAGGAGTGTAGGTGGGCAGGGAAACATCATCCATGTTCCTGCAGAAGCATCTAAGAAGACGCATGTTTGTCGCGGATGCGAATAGCTGTATGTAGCGGGTTAAACAGTTTGCTATGGTGCACGCGGTCGTGCGTCGTAACCGAAAACTCGGTTTTTAAAGACTGCTTACTTCATTGTGCTTTAACCTCAGTTGTAAAGGATTGTTTTAAGGATCCCATGGGATACCCCTCGCAAACCGTTTTACACGCTGCATATGGCAATTCACCTCCGCGAGAAACATGCCTCTATGAACAGTCAACATAACTCGGAGGTGCATGACATGCACATGACATTAGCCTGACCTGCACTGCATGTGGCCTCTATGACTGACGCCATTTTTTCTGTGTCGTCATGTCCAAGTTGGTGGGCGTGGCCGCGCGAGTTGTCGTCGTATCCAATGATCTTGGAGTTGGTGGGCGTGGCTCCTTCCTGCGTGCGCCATAGGTGTCTCACTTGTCGGCTTAGTGAATCCACGCCCCTTCCGGCGTGCTTTCCATGGTTGTCTTGCCTTAGTGAATTATATATATAGATTATTAAGTATGTTTATGGGTCTGATATATACAGTACCATATCATTTGCATATAGTGAACTTTTCTGTTTAAGTCCTTCTCTGATAATCTCTTTATCTGTAACATATTTCAAAAGTGAATGGCCAATGGTTCAATCACAATTGCAAAATGCAGTGGTGATTGAAAGCACCCTTCTTGGGGACCACGTTGTAGTTTGAAGTAGTTTGAGATCAAGTTGTTAATACAGACAGAGGCTATTGGACTGGTATAAAGTAGTTTTATCCATGCACAAATATTTGGGCCACACCCACCTTTGTGCAATGTGGTGAATAGGTAGTCCCTATTCATCTCTGTCAAAAGTCTTTTCTGCATCTAAAGGTAACAAGATCTCTGGTGTGTTAAATCTTACAGATGAGTACATTACATCATTTATTTAATAAATTAGACTAAATTATAATGTAATTTATCTGGAATTTGAGATATCCAAGCATTCAAAACGTAACTGTACAATTTCATAAAGCAGAAGGTGCTTGCCTGCAGCAGAAATTAAATATTGCCATACTTTCTTTATATGTCCTGTTTTGTGCCCCAGTAAATACTAATTATCGTCAACATACAGCCAATTTATCCATCAGTCTCAGGAACCAATTCAGGAAGCACTTCAAGGCAGAGAATCTTTTACCTGTTGCACCTCTACATGATAATCCCCTTTTTCAATCCTCTAAAACCTACACAGTATTTAATCTTTAGAAAATGTCTGGAATTAAAACACTTTAAGAACTGTATATAGATAATGTTTTTGCTATGTTATGAACAATTACGCATTCAATTTAACTTCCCAGCATTATAACTTTTCCACTACTTTCAAATCAGAAATTTTACCAAAAATAACCTACCACCAATTTCTATTCCAGAAGAAATACTGATCAATCTTGGAAACTCAGGCAGTTTCTCAACAATATATAAAAATATCTTGATGTCTCTCCCTTTTAAAGATCCTAGGGTACAGTGAGGTAAAGGACTTTTAAATTAATATATCAGAGAAGGAGTGGAAGATAGCCATGCATAAAATACACACATATGTACAAAGCATTTAACTTAAAATATTTCATTGATCACATTTATCTTACTTAAAACTCATATTCCCCAAATATACTTTTGTCCAGCAAAATTTATTCTATGAGAAATACATTTCTAAAGTTAACACCTTATAACAGCTTTAAGAATTTTAGCCACTCAATGAAGCAACAACAGAATGCAGATCATCAACTAGGCTTCTTTTACCAATGGTGGAAATATATTGATCTCTATTTGGGATACTGTAAAGGAATGAAAACTGTGAGGAACTTCTAAATCAAGCAGTACGTTCCACTTCAGAAGAGGCATTGTGAATAACATCTATAAGAGTTGCAAATTCATTTTTAAGCTAAGGTAAGCAAGGGGCAAATGGTTCACACAATATGTGCCTAAAAGAGGTTGAATAATATAGACAGGTCTCTTGGTTAATATCTTCAATGTGTAGGCTGTGAGAGCAAAGGAGCAATTCCATGAGGGGACTGGTGGGTGTGATTAAATAGCAGTACTCAGTGACCCCCCCGAAGATCTCTGCCATGGTTCCACATTGGAGGCTACAAACAACAAGCTAAACTTTGTTATAAGATGAGCAATGTGGATTCCATTCTAGCCTTTTCAAAAGTGGGATAACTCTTTCTTTATGGACAACATGTTTGATGGGTTATGGGAGTTTGTGCACTTGGACATGACTTGCAACTGTACATGATGATTTTGTGAGGCTATTCTGCAAGTATATTGATTCCCAAGGTCTGCTAGTATGTATCACTTTAGTCCTTGTGTTTGGGAAGAAAGAATTGTGAGTGATTTCCTGGTATTACGACTAACTTGTTTATTGGCGGGCATACCACTCTACCAAGTGAATGTCTTGCTACTTCTCATGTTCACAATTTAGGATATTAATCTCCAACTAAGGCTAACAGATTATCTAGTTTAGTGACCTGTGAATTGTATTCCTGCTTTTCAAAACTCATGATATAATTTCTGGCCTCATCTGACCTCTAGCACAAACTAGACGATTGCAGTTGTATGAGAAAAAGTCAGAAGGAGAACTAGCATTTCAGATTTCTGAGGTCAAGAGCAGCTTGCTCCCTCCTTCTGGTAAGGAGAGAGAGGTTTTCAAAGTAAGATTGGATTAGTCACTGTGTTAATTTAATAAGCTGAACAATATACACATATCCTGAGTCTTATCTTTCTCAAACCAGAAGAAGCCAGTGGAGGTGGTCTGGGTTTTTCTAAAGGGATGCCCTTCAGGGAAGGAGTGGCACAAGCAAATCACACATCATAGACAACTGTCTCACCATGTTATGAACATGGCTCCAACCAGAAAAATAATTTAAACGAAAATAACATACATACAGTTCCACTTAGATGCACACACTGTAGGACAGGTTCTAAAGTAAGCAAAAGTAATTAAGAAATATTACCAAATTCATCCTCATTCTCCCAGCACTACACTAAAGACCAGTTTATACATCAAGAGACACAGATGTAGACATATAAAATGCTAAAATCAAGATTAAATAAATATTCACGGCAAATTAACTGTAAAATGCCCTTGAATGTAATTCCTGATATCACTTTTTGTGGGCAAAATCGGACTAAAGCCAAATAAATAAATAAGTAGAATAAAAGAAAATAATAAAAGTAAACAAGAAAGCATTATTTCCCAAAGGCTACAGCAATGTCATAAAACTTTAAGGCTATGCCACAATACACCACTTGAAGAATCAAGCATTCTTAAAATAGAAACAAATCAATGCAGGGAAACAGAGATTAAAGCAACAAATCACTATTTTATTAAAATCTTACATCTTTTCTATGCCTTTTATAGTCCTTATTTGACCAACAATTTATCTCATAAATGGTACTGAGTAGTTAGACTATAAATCTCTTAGAATAATTGCTTAGCTTATTGACCAATTAATCTTAAGCATGTTATCAAATATGTTCCTTTTTAAGGGGCTAGATGAGATTTCAGTAATCTATAGAGAGAAATAAAACATCCCATTACATAACAAATAGCATTATATTTATTGTTTTTTCAGTTTAACATACAAATACATTTCCCAACTATGGAAATGAAACAAAGACTCCGGATGACTCCTTAACCCTCAATACAATTGGTATTTTTAATGGGAAATTTTGATCAACAGTAACTGCTGAAAATACAATGCTTTTTTAAGTTTTAATGCAGGTAGGAAGTCTGCTTCCTGCTTCAAATACAGAACCTAAAAAGCTATGAAACAATGGAATTGTAGTCCCTTAATAAAACAAAATTCATCATCATTCAATATCAAAGATATAGTTTCTCAAAGTGTGGGGAAGAACTTTTATGTGCAGAAGGTTTCCCTTTGTTTAACTGACCTGGTCCCTTCCTTTCAAGATTATACATACAATAATTTTCCACTTAGTTCGAAGCCTGAAGAATTTTAAAAGGATTCCATTTTTATATCTATCCAGTTTTAATGCCCTTTACCCCATATTTCACAGCAGTTGTTCTCCTTTTAACCTTTCTTAATGTCACCATATCTTCACTCAGCTGCATAGACTAACTCAGATCACAGTATTCTTTCTACAGTTTAAACAGAGCACAACTGTAATTGCACTTGGCTAAAACTTTTCTAAGACACTCAAAGATCATCCATGTGAAGTGTCTGCAGAATTATAGCAACATTTAGAATACATGAACATTTTCAATAAGTTATTTTGAAACATGTACCATTAAAACAGATTTTAGTCTGTTGCATTCAAAAAATGTGTTGTTGCTCCTACTCTGTCCAATGTTTGTATGGACTGGGTGTTGGGCAAGGTTGTTGGGTCCAGTGGCTGTGGGACATCTGCTGGTGAAGAAAGATTCACGGATCTTGACTTTACTGACGATGCTGTGATGTTCGCGGAGTTAATGGAGGCTCTGAAAGGGGCACTCGAGAAACTGAGCGAGGAGTCTGAGTGTCTGGGCTTGCGAGTGTCCTGATAAAAACCAAGATCCAGACCTGTCATGACCTCTTGGGCACAGCCATCAGCAGTGTGTCTATTTGCGGAGAGAGTGTTGACCTTGTAGAGAGATCTACTTACCTTGGCAGTGACATTCAGGTCTCTGGTGACTCTTCCTATGAAGTCAGTAGGCAGATTGGGGATCATGAGATCGCTGGAAAGTGGTGCGTGGCGCTCCCGACATCTATGCAAAAGGAGGAAGGTCCAAGTCTGGTGCTTCCTGTCTTGCTATACGGTTGCAACATATGGACGCTATCCTGTGACCTGAGACGAAGACTGGACACCTTTGGTACTGTGCCTCTCCAGAAAATCCTTGGGTACCGTTGGTTTGACTTTGTGTCGAATGAGCGGTTGCTCATGGAGTCCCGAATAAGGCACTTCACTTGCATTGTGAGGGAGCGTCAGTTATGGCACTATGGCCATGTGGTGCGTTTCCCCAAGAGTGATCCAGCTCATAAGATCCTCTTTGTTGGGGACCCGAATGGCTGGACCAGGCCAAGGGGTCGCCCACGTAACACCTGGCTGCGGCAGATAAGGGTTCATTTCCGGAGGGTGGGATTGGACCGCGTGTCTGCCTGGGGGGATCCTGAGTTGTTTCGTCTTGTAGTGGGTGCGGCAACACACTGTACCAGTGCATGCTCCCCAACTTGACTCAAAATAAAGCTTGAATGATTTATAAGTTACCTGTAAATTTGACTAAAAACAGGATTTTATATTACTTGCAGCTAAAGATATAAAAATAAAATCTCAATGGCACCTTTAATTATTATGTTGGTAGGTATCAATTGAAGTCAATGACTGCTTGCCTTACTCTTACTATTAGTGGCATATTTATTTATATACTAGCACAATAAAATAACCGACTTAAATGACACCAGGAAACCTGAAATGGCAATTCATAACATAAAGGAAAAGGTTTTCCATCCATCCATTATCCAACCCGCTATATCCTAACACATGGCCATTGGGGTCTGCTGGAGCCAATCCCAGCCAACACAGGGCACAAGGCATGAACAAATCCCTGGCAGGGCAACAGCCCACCGCAGGGCAGACACACACACACAAATACACCAAGCACACACAATTTAGGATCGCCAATGCACCTAACCTGCATGTCTTTGGACTGTGGAGGGAAACCGGAGCATCCGGAGGAAACTCAGGCAGACACTGAGAGAACATGCAAACTCCACACAGGGAGGACCCGGGAACCAAACCCAGGTCTCCTTACTGAGAAGCAGCAGCGCTACCACTGCGCCACCGGAAAAGGTTTTCTTTAAATTAATAAATTAATATTAATTAATAAATGTATTAATTTTGATACTAGCAAATGATGAGTAGCGTGACAGTCAAGTACAAGTTCTTATACAGGGTGGTGCAGGGAAAAGGAGAAATTTTCAACTGATGTTCAATACACAAACACATGACAAAATAAATTTAATGATGAAATGTATTGTACACGATATGCAATTAATGATAGTGATCAATATTCATTTTAAGTTTTGAATAAAACATCATGAAGGTGTTGTCTATTTCTCTGTACATATTCTGACAGCTTGTTTTGGAAATACTGCATTGCTTAATGTAACATGTCAAGGGGAATGCCAGCAATTTCCTCTTCAATCCTTCTTTTTAGTTCAGCAATGCTTGCAGGATGTATGTGGTACACTTGGCTTTTAAGATGTTCCCACAGAACAAAAATCACAAACAGTGAGATCTGGTGTCCTTGAAGGCCATGGAGTGTTATGACTGCATGAAATGACACGTCTCCCAAGCAATCGTCGATTAGCTGCCATCGATTGTTGGACAGTATGTGAAGAGGCTCCACCTGGGAACTTCGTTTTTAAGACTGAACCCGTTTCTTCGAAATTGTGTATCCTTGTTGTAATCACATGAGTAGACGGGAAACAATTATGACGTCCCAACTGATAATGATGCCAAAATTCCCTTTGCACAGCAGTCACATTATCACCATTCTTATAAAAGGCTTTCAGAGCGAACACCTAGTTCCAAAATTTCCCATTTCCCCGCGCCACCCTGTACTAGTGACTACTGTTGCCTATGAGATAAATTTATCCATTAAACATGAAAAACGTTGTCTAAAAAACTTAGGTGCTTTTTAAAACACTGGAATTAAATAAATCCCACTTTTATTCACAGTACACAATTAATTAATATGTTCCATCAGTAGGCATCAGACAAGGAGAACAGTAAAGGGAGACCTAAATGCTTGCATTTCTGATTGACAGTGCTCAAAACCTCCACTGTTGCTGTATTATATTTTAATTGTGCTTCGAATTTACCATAATTGTGTCATTAGTGTTGGGTTTCCTTTTGTGTAAATGTGTACCTGGCCAAGTACTCAAGGATATGTTGGTTTACAGATAACAGTTTTAGGTTCAGATCAGTGATCCTCTGACTTTACAATAAATCATGGTTAGGAGGCATCTGATGGCAAACAAAATTATTGACTCACAGAGACAGTGTGGAGCATCACAAGGTTCAATGTGAGCTACACTTCATTTAATAAAATTTCCCATGCATAAATCAAGTTTATAATAATTATTTCTGTTTTGGTAAAACTGATTTAGCCTTACTGATAGTGAATTGAAGAAAGTGTAGTAAAAGCCTGGCATAAGTCCACTTATGTTTCAGAGACCTCTGAACACCTTTCCAGCAACAGCTACATATCTGCTCATCACTGATAATATAACATGGAGCTACATTAACTCTCTCTCTCTTCTTAGGCATTAATCACCTCCTAATACTGCATAAACTGTTGTAAATCTACAGATAATCTAGTTTTTCCTATTTATAAAATACTTGACAATCACCAACACCCTAATACTTTTGCCTGAATCTGTTACACACTTATTTCAGTTTTCTTTCACAAATTATTTTCTTTTACGTATAAGACATTCCAGTTTCAATGTCCTAAAGGCTCTTTTTTCACACCATCACTCCTCACAATGAAACTCTCAAAGCACCAGATAGGCTTTTAACAAAGGTGAAGCACAGAACCAAAGGACAGGACTCACACATACCATTAACAGTCTAACACAACTTGTTCATACTTTAACTCTCAGCGTTTTAAATGACTAGATCAGTGGTGTCATTAAGCGTACAAGAATGTCTCCTACCTACAGAAGAACCCTACTGAGAATCTGTGGTAAAGCTTTTACTTTGTGCTTTTACAGTGCTGAAGAACACTAAAACAAGTCTTTTTAATGTTTTATACTTTATCATTCCAGAGGGCATCAGGTAGTTCAAAACACACAAACACTCCTCTGTAAAGTGAGGTAATTTTGGGACAAGCACATATATTGATATAGGGTATGCACAGAGAAAGAATTCGATACCATGCATTTGCCTTACAGCACATACACAACTGTACAGGCTAATAGCATTTTTTTTATTAAATGCAAGTACTACTTATCACTGCTTTTTGAACAGCCCAATTAACAATTCATACAAAATGTTTTCTGTATTTCCTAAATAAATTCAAATAGTAGCAGTAAGCAAAAATAAAATGATTAAAACTTGTTGAAACCAAGATCTTCTGAAACATCAAAGGAACTAAATACTTGTACTCCCCATTGTGTATTCAATAAACATATGTATAGTACATGCTGCATTTCAAAGAAAAAAGTTTTTTTTCTATGTAGGAACCTATCACAGTTACCCAACAGCAATACTCATGCAGCCAAATGCAAAATTAACTGCCTGACTTAATTTCAGCTACATAGATGTGAAGGATGATAAGAAATTACTTGTGTTAGGCATTCATACACAAACCTATGTAAACATTGGTTAAGGCACACTGTAATAACCTAGGCAAGTAAGTGGTATATTAAGAATGTAAAAAGAAACCAATGATGTGTTTTTACTTGTAACTTAATCACTCACTGTTCTCTGTTATTTGTTGTACACTGTTCAATTTCTGTTTTATTTATGTTTGCCCATAGCAGCTGAAGCTCATATTTACAACTCTTGCATTCAAGCTTTCAAAATAGGCTATGAAATTCAATATCTGAAGAGGTACACAATTGCAGGAAGACAAGAGAAAAATCACAAATGCATCATCATTCATGTTTTAATAAAATATTCAGCGAGTTGACTGCACAAGAAAGACAATCCTTAGGTAAAATGAGGATTCACAAAAACAAAACTAACTTTTTAAAATGTGTTTTTACCAGACTCTCCAGATAAGAAAATGGAAGGATTATACTGTTTTTGTAAGGATGCATAATTTTTCATCTGACAAGGTTAGCAAATCCCTGCGAAAAGCCTAATGAATTATAATTAAAGTTTTGGTAAAATCAATTTCCATTTTTAAATCACTATTATGATACTGAATTGTTTTAATACATAAGGACTAGACTGCATATGTGTCATTAAGGAATTATACTCTGGAGTCCAAAGAACCTTCATCTAACTAGTGCTAAAGAGAATCAGACATGAACAAGAGTAATCTGGAAATACAATATGCTTGCTTGTTTTATATAAACTCTTAAGTGGTTCAATAGGTTTCATTCCTCCATTTGAAGACTTCAGTCCCACACACAGAACAAACATTACATCCAAGTTAAGTGTTCAGGCAGGCTGTGATAGACCCTTGCAATATCAACTTGAATAAAGACCTATAAATGCACCTATAAATGACAGATTCAATAAAGTGAAATGTATATTTGCTAAAACACTTTGCTAGAAACAGTTATCATACGATGAAATATTCAGACAAAAAAAACATTCTTTTACTTTTTGTTACATATTTTACTTACTTATAGCTTACCGTGTGCTAAAACTTAAACAGGTACAGTATATTAGCATCTAAAGCACCTAGTTTCTATTTATCAATGAAAACTAAAAATAGCTACCATAAGGCTGATTTTACCTTTTTTTCTAATGGAACTTAAAAAGCAGTTTTAAGAACCTTTTCAAAATTAGGGAAACTTTTTAAGTTGCTTTGACATCACATACTTCTCAATGTTCCAGTTACAGCTTCCAGCATGTCCTGTAGTTTTCATTCTCACTGGTTAAACTATATATTGGCAGAGTACACCAAAAATAGCAATCTGTAGTTAAAAAACCTAGTCAGAGTTTAACAAATGAAATGGAAAAATACTCACATTACTTTAATCCCATTGTTTAAAAAACACCCAAGGATGCACTTGGACACATCATCAGTGATGTTTCCAGAGGTCACCAGGTGTTTCAGGTCTCACAACATCAGAAACCCTTGCTCAGGTGACCCAGCCAGGGTTGATCAGGTGCTGGCTTGTGTACCAACAGCAGAAACCCATGATTCAGACCTACTGATCCAAAGACACATAGAGGCCCTCTCTGCAGCCTCTATGGCTCTCCTTTTTGCAACCCCTGTAATGCCAAGCAGGGTGTAGACCTTGCATAAAGAGTGGCCAGCAAAGCCTCATGGGGTGCATGAGTCGAGTTCTGGCATGAAGGAAGTGAGGAGGAACTGGGTGGAGAGGAGATTACAGTTTTGTGGTAAAGTCTGTCTGCGCAATGCACATCTGACTGAGAACAATGTACTGTACAGGGAGAGACTGAACACGTGTATAAATCACCGGTGTGCACGAACTGGAAGTGAAATGAAATAGAGCATAAAGAGTTCACAGCGAATGCACAGGGAGAGACTGAACATGTGCGGAAATCATCAGCACGTACAAACCGGAAGGGAAACTGGCTTGTTCGTCACCCGAGTGTGTGGTCGTGAACAGATGCAAAAGTTTGGCAAACTTTTTGGTCGTAGCCCGATTTGTACGTGTTCCGAGACATTCATGACATGAGGTTCCACTGTACTTACATTATAGCATTTCGGCCCAATAATAAAGCCAAAAAATAACAGTGACAAAAGAGTAGTAAAACAAAAAAATCCATAGTTTATATTTTAATAATAAAACTTTATAAACACACTGCTTTCAAGCTATTTACAAAAAATGTTAGAATAAATACTACAAAGGATATGGGTATCATAGCAATTCTGCATTCAATTTTGATTGTTAATAAGTCCATTAACCTTTATTCATTTTAACTAAATAAAACACTAAAATACAAGTCTTTGTTCATTCTCTTGGGTTGTATTATAATTGAAAATTCATTGTTCTACTGTAGAGTATATAAGGTATTATTGACATTTTATTAAAAATAGTATTCATAACGGCCAAAACAATTTTGCCTCATAGCAACTATTTTTTTCTATAATCACACACCCCAGTGGAGGATCAAAGCACCCTTTTTACCAAATATTCATCCTGTGCACCCCTGCCACCAATTTCTCCTCATATAGTGTTTTCAGGAAAGGTGGCAAAACTATATCTTGCCACACAGCATTCCAGTGCCAGAGACAGCAAAAAGGCTAGACTATTTAGAGAAACACATTTTAATTCATAATATAAAGATAATACACTATAACTATTTTATTGTTTATAATCGATTTAAACTACAGTAATCCCTCGCTATATCGCGCTTTGACTTTCACGGCTTCACTCTATCGCGGATTTTAAATGTAAGCATAACTAAATATATAGATTTTTTTGCTGGTTCTTGGATTTCTGCGGACAATGGGTCTTTTAATTTATGGTACATGCTTCCTCAGTTTGTTTGCCCAGTTGATTTCATACAAGGGACACTATTGGCGGATGGCTTAGAAGCTACCCAATCAGAGCATGTATTACATATTAACTAAAACTCCTCAATAATATAAGATATGCTTCCCGTGCGGTGCTTAATTGTTTGCTTTTCTATGTCTCTCTCACTCTCTCTGCCTGACGGAGGGGGTGTGAGCAGAGGGGCTGTTTGCATAGAGGCTGTTTGCCTAGAAGATACGGACGCTCCTCTAAAAATTGCCGCTTTATCGCTGTGCTTCGGCAAACTTAAAAACCCAAAAGCACGTATTGATTTTTTGATTGTTTGCTTTAATCTTGCGCTCTCTCTCTCTCTGACATTCTCTGCGCCTGACAGAGGGGGTGTGAGCAGAGGGGCTGTTCGCACAGAGGCTGTTTGCTTAGAAGATACAGACGCTCCTCTAAAAAATGCTGCTTTATCACGGTGCTTTGGCATATTTAAAAGCACAAAAGCACATATTGATTTTTTGATTGTTTGCTTTTCTTAGCGAGCGAGCTCTCTCTCTGTCTGAAATTCTCTGCTCCTGATGCACGCACTCCTTTGAAGAGAAGATATATTTGCATTCTTTTAATTGTGAGAAAGAACTGTCATCTCTGTCTTGTCATGGAGCACAGTTTAAACTTTTGACTAAAGGGTGTTATTTCATGTCTAGAGGGCTCTAATAATGTTAACAGTGTGGGAGAGTTTATAAGGGCTTAAAATATATAAAAATAACCAAACAAACATATGGTTTCTACTTAGTGGATTTTCATCTATCGCGGGGGGTTCTGGAACGAGGAGGGATTACTGTATTCTATTTTATTCCTATTTAAGACATTGTTACACTCCCTCCTTCGATATGTCACTAATCCAGAGTCAAAATCAATGTGACGTTTAATGATCCGCCTAACAGTATAAAGCTTGAATAACTCTTGGGATAGTATTCTACTTCTATCTAGTGGATCAAATAATATTACGGTGCAAAAAACTGAATATTTCTATGCATTTTGCCACTCTGAGGTAACTCATCAATATTCATTAATGGAGTGGAACCTTCAACCAAAACACAATGCCGTGTAAATGAGAAGCTGTAAAGTCAGTTTTAGAACAAACACAAACTGAGCCATTGGTTGAATCAAGCAATAGTGATGACAATGTGAACTGGTCATCAGACACTGACATAAATAGTGAAATTGATATATACTGTACATCACTATATGTCCGAACCGCAATAGTATACACTTTGTTTGGATTTGCATAATGTATATACAAATAATAAGGCGATATTAAAATAGTATAACTTCATTTTGGGTTTACTACTGTCACATGAAACTTCTGTCTTAAGATGTGAATACATTAGATTGGCTATATATGTTTATATTAATGGGCCCTGCAAATTGATTAGTATACCTTCTGTCTACTGCTTCCAGAACTTACAGGCAACAGTGTTAGATGGAGGAGCACTGGAAGAGCAACTACTTTAGATAAGTGTAAGCTTCACTTAAATTATTTAAAGGTGAATTATTTTTTAAACATTATGTTTAAGTTATTCTGATTCAGCATAATCCAGTATGAAGTGAAGCTTTAAAAAATTAAAAATAACTTAAAGGTGCATTATTACTGACAATAAGTTGATTAACATGATGTTTTTGCTAAACCCCCATGCAAATAATACATCTTTTCTATTATATACTTCACAGTACTGTGGAAAAACCTTACATGCATATGTATCTGAATATATTCCCAAACATGCAATCCAATTTAGCCTCAACTAGGGGGCCAGAGTCAATAAATACTTGGCACATTGTGTGAATCTGCCCTAGAAAGATTGGCAGTTCACTGCATGGCCCACTCACACAAATACAGTCACACTAAAAAGCAGGACCAAATAACTGGGCTCCAAAAAAGAAAAAGGTATCAACATAAAAATGTCTGTCTTGCCTATCTTCGAATACTTGCAATCAGTCACATTACTTTCATGAACATTTCTTTTATCAGATAGGAAGAAAAATGAGAGGACCAGGTGTTAACTTGCATGCGCTGTAGCTTACATATCAAGAGGCCGAGCAATAAGGTTCTCAAAAACAAACTCACCTTAAGCAATTCAGATTAGTTGCTGGGAGGAATCTAATATTATGCATGAGGCACACTTTTGGCCTTTAGCTGCAGCTGAACTGTAGTTTGCCAAGTCAGTGAAAACGATAGCAATGCCACTTTAGTCCAATAGTGTTTGAAACTTAAATATAAGCATACAAAATCAAGTAAACACATTACTATTGCAGTATGTTTTACACCAACTGTTTAACAAAATTATAAACATTTAAAAAGACTATACTAGTCCAATCATTCAAAGCTTAAAGTATATCCTTATAAATTGCTTCAGTAAAATACATTTGTTGGGTATTTTAGTCTCATGTTGATTAAAATCTATGCCTAAGCCAGCTCCAAGATGTACTTCACCAGTTTCTCAGTATACCCCAAAGGCCTTTCTCTTTTGAACCTAACTATGCACCCCTAAGAGATTATTTATTTATATTCCTTTAAAAAGAGAATGCCAGGAGGTGCTTCAATATTTGTTAGAGATTCCTGCCAGGCATTCATGGACTAAAGACGTTCTACTGACACATGACTGCATAACCAAGGGACCTGGCATTAGAAACACAGAAATAGTACAACCATTTGATTTTTGTAGTATAGCTAGGAGAAAGCACATACTAATGAATCACAAATCAGAAACAAAACATAGGAATGCAAAGATTAAACATCTGTAGATGTTTTAAAAAAAAATGAAATAAGCAAAACAAACTGCAGTGCAATTATTTAAAAGTATTTCATATTCAAGCTGGCTATCAAAAGAAATATGGGCAAAAAGAACATACAATAGAGCTAGTATTCATTTATCACAAATGAAACATTGAAATAAGAAGTGGAAAATATTGTCAAAAATGATCATGATAAAAAGAATACCAGCTATTGAAATACAGTATATAGTAAGCAACATTTTGAATATACTTGAAAGAGGATTTTCAATTACAATATAAAGTAAGTGTGGTATAGCGGGTCCACAGCTCGTTTAGTAAAGGCCATTTTTTTTAAATAAATAACCACCGCTCTAGAGGCGGCTTCATGAGGGGGCGTAGTGGTTGTAGCAAGTCGCGGGGCGATCTGCAGTGTGGGCGTTTCTCACCGAGTGCACAGGTGAGGAACTGCCCACATCCGTGATTGTTCCCGTGGCTAATGTGCTGCAGCTGCTATGGCCCCTCGCAATATAAAATGAAGTGTGAGTCGGTTAAGGGGAGGAAAAAAAAAGAACGAGAGAGAAAAGAAAGATCAGAGAAAGAGAAGGAAACAGAGGTTGCAGCAGGAAACAGTGAGGAGAGAGAGAGAGAGAGCGAGCAAGTTGGTGTAGCAGGACGCGAGCGAGAGCAAGCTCGCAGCAGCTGAGTAGATGGCCTGGGTGTTTGGCCAACACCTGGGAGAAGTGGTTGTGGTCGCTCCCGCAGAGTTTGCTTCGGAGGGCGGGAGTGACCGGAAGGCGGGACTTGGGACGTGGTATTCCCTGTGTTAGAGCCTTGGTCGCAGTGGAATTCCCAAGTCACTGTCAAGGGGAGCCGACTGGAGCCAAGGATCGGGAAAGTGACTGACAGTAGCAGTAGTAGCAGAAGCAGGTATAAAGAAGGTCAGCTGCAAATTGAGCATCTCACTTGTTGTGAGGCTCAGATGGGTGAAGCAGGAGAGATGCTGGAGTAAAAGACACCAGGCTTGCTAATGATTTTAAAGACTGTTTTCTGTTGACCATTTTTAATCTCGTTGTTTTAAGAAGATTTTCTATTTATTGATTTTTTTAACCTCCACATTTCTTTTAAGGATTATTTATTTATTGAACTTTGAAAAGCACTGCACTTGTTGAACACTTTGTTTTTGATTGTCTCTTTAATAAAAGCACTTTTGCACTTTTTGTACCATCCCCTTGCTCGATTGTTATTGCCTCCTCTGACTAGTTCACTCAGTAACATTATTGATGGTGTTGGGTTCAAGGGCTCCCAAACAGTGATGGGAGCGTGAAGCTGAACCCGCATTGTCACAGTAAGAAATCCAAAAATAATGAGAAGGTTCCTCTAATGCTCAAGTTATATTTTAAGCAAAATTATAAATAAATACAGCCATAGTTAAATAAAATTGGAAACAAATGTGTTACTATAGTCATGTTCCTACATCTCTATTCTTAGCAGTACACATCCAACCATTCTCCATCACAATCTTAATAGCTTGCATGCTCTGCCTACCAGCAGTTTCACACACAGTATGGGTAGTTGACCTGAAATGATATCCCGAGATGGATCAGTATGATGTGTTAGCCCTATTCTGACCTGGTCACTCAAGGGAGGCCAGAGCTTGGGTGAACATCTGTTCTACGTATCTACTTAAAACACTGCTTGCTGTTGGGACACAGTTTACCTTCACCTTAATCAATTGAATATGACAATGTTGGCACATGACATGTAAATGGCCCTTTCCATTGCTTCTGGCAATCAAGGGATTATGGAATGCACAGAAAACTGAGCATGTGTGAAATAAGCTTTGAATGAAGGTGTTTTATAAAGGTGACCCCATCAGGCATTCTTCCACCTGGACTTTGTCAGATAAATGAGAACCTAAGAAATTTGTGTTGTTTTGACAAGATGCAATAGCTTAGATTGATAACATTTGGTAAAAGTATACAGGTTATAAACTATACTTTTCTCATTTGTTGTTACATTTCATCTTCTTATCATTGTATCTATCTGTCTATCTATATAAAAAAATTGGCTTTTCCACTTCTACAGACCTATTTAAACTGTTACTTTTTGACACAAAACACGATCTTATACAAGACTTCCTGGCTTTAGTATCATCCTATGGCCAGTTACCCAATAAAAACATTTACAGTGTCTACACTTGCCAGCACTCCCCAGGACATTCATAATGAGTGTGCTGAGGCTGAATGAATTATATGAAGATAATGGGTACACAACAGAAGCCTCCTAAATTTTAACAAAGTTTTAGAAGTTGGGAGAATAAGTGAACAATTGGAAACTATACAAAAGGAGCATATCAGGTAAGTTGATTTCTGTTTTCTAATGAATACGTTGAAGCATTTTAATAATTCTTTTTGTATCAGGACACAGCACAGTGCTACTTAAAATTGCAAGAAATAACTTCACTGTACTCTGTACACGTGACAACTCTTTTACTACATATTAGACCTTCAATTGCATGACTTATGCTGGTGATGAAAGAGTTTGTACAAAACTAAACTGATGAAAAACACATTCGGTTTACACTGAATTCTCATTGAATCAAAGAGACATTTTTCTGATGAGGCAAGTGACAAAGACAAAAGCAAACTGTTTGAATGCAGGTCTAAAACAATTTGAGTAAAAAAAAATATATAAAAACAGAATGTAAAATGTTAGGTGCATGATACAAGTATATTAACCAATGTGGATTCAAACAGCACAACAGGTCCCTGTTGGAACCATCACAGCAGCTCTAACTAGACTCCGATTGTGATGAAATGCTTCGAGAGAATCATCATGAGCTACATACAGACATTCACACACAACACAATGGACCCCTTTCAGTTTTCTTAAAGAACAACAGGCAAACCGAGAACACAATTAGCACAACATTACATACAGTTCTTACACATCTAGAGAATAACAACTGCTACACCAGATTGCTGTTTATTGATTATAGCTTGGCTTTTAATACTGTGATACCCAGCTAAGCCCACCAACAATCTATCCACTCTATCAGTGCCACCTACTCTCCGCAAATAGGTTCTGGACTTTTAATAGGCTATCTGACCCCAGTCAGTCAGGATGGGGAACAACATTTCCAAAACAATAATCATAAATACAGAAACCCCAAAGGATTAGTTTGGAGTCCCATACTGTACATGCTCTTCATTCATGAGTGTGTCGCTTCCCAGCATAACACCAGCATTATTAAATTTGTGGACAATACCACCATCATTGGACTAACCTCTGGGTGTGACAAGTCAGCATACAGGATGGAGATGGCTGGCCTTGTGAAGTAGCGTCAGGACAGTAATCTCTTTCTTAGCAACAGCAAAACGAAGGAGATGATCAATGACACACTGAGAAAGAGAAGACAGCACCCACCAGTGTACATTGGAGAGACTAAGGTGAAGAGAGTGGCTATGTTTAAATTTCTTGTCATTAACATTTCAGAGGTTCTCACTTGGACCTACAACATCACAGAGCTGATGGAGTAAGCCCGGCAGCATTTGTATTTTCTAAGACCACCAAGGAAGTTTGGCATGCCAAGCACAATCCTCAGAAACTCCTACAGATGTCTGATTGAGAGTATCCTCACCGACTACATAGCAGTTTGGTTTGGGAACAGTACAGCATGGTATCACAAGCATCTACAGTCGATGGTAATATTGGCACAAAATATCATTGGAACAGCACTCCCTGCACAAGAGGACATCTATAACACCAGACTTTTCAGAAGGGCCCATAATATTATTAACGACACAACCCACCCACAACATGAACTGTTCATAATGGTACCATCATGGAATGCTACAAGAGCATAGCAGCTAGAACAAGGCTGAAAGACATTTTTCTCCCTTATGCCATCAGGCTTGTAAATAGCACCCATCCACTGCCCGTCCACTCAGCACTGAAGGCTAGCTTGTGTCTAGAAAATGAAAGGCCTTCTTGAGTCTATATACCTGCAGAGCTTACATGGAATTATTTATTTATTTGCACATGCACTCTTACTTCTGTTTGTTTTTTGTATTTTTGCACCTGAGGCGTTTTTGTTTATCGCTGAAGGACTAGCAAAATAAGATTTTTATTGTAGTTAGTATATATGACAAAGCTGAGGTTGAAGTAGCTTAGTGAGAACCTGTGTGTAGATGGAGGAAGCTTAAAAAATAGTAAAGCAAAAAAAAAAATTAAAAACAACCTTTAAAAAAAGAACTGAAAATCAGAACGTAGTAATTTTCCATTGTCACTGAAGATAACTGCAACCAACTGCTAATTGCTTGCTGTGATATCTGTGTGAAATAAGCTAGTTACACCTCATTGCTAATGCACTGGTGTTAAAGGAAAAACTAAAATAATAACAAACAACAAACTCTAAAGTGACTAGTGACCTAAAATGTAAACAACTATAAAATGCCTGTATTTTATTTGTCAGAATATTTGACCACATGATCATTTCTTGCAAAGGCTTTTGCTGATCATACACTGACACTCAGAAGTACAGTGTATACATCAGCAAGAATCCCATGAGATTTGACTTAATATTTGGTAGTATGTAATTTTGGTGCTACAGGCATGGCTGAAGTTGGTTCAAAGCACAGGCTTGAAAGAACAACTTAGAACAGAGTGAAGATTGCCAAAAGACTTTACCGAAAAAGGTCCAATGAACAATCACTGTTATTGACTGTTATTGAAGAGTTTACAATAGATAGATAGATAGATAGATATTAAATAATTATCAGTATTTTGGTATGACTAGCTCTAACTTGTTTCAATAAAAATTGTCAAAGCATAATTTAATGTGTCACAGTATATTTTGAATGACTTACTATTGCTTGTTAAGATGAGGTGCTTTCACTTTGGATGTGTCACATCTACTTCCAATATACAACAAAAATCTCAAATGTTATTTTCACATGGTGCCTTGCATAAGATTTTATGTGGTTTAATCAATAAAAAAAAAAGTTGCATTTGATATTTACCTTGTTTAATGATTTGCTAAGGAGAAAAAGGTTACTAAGTATAACACTGAATGAATTTGTTAAAAAATAAACTTATGGTAAACTGGACAGAATTTTCCATGTACATTGCAATGAGAACAAATGGATAAATGACAGATGCTTCAGCCTATACTTGTTGATAGTTAACTGGTCACTTAGGAGGCACGTTTCTTCTTTGTATAAAATCAGATATTTTGGCAGTATTTTTTTCTAAATATGTAAACAATGAATTAAGAACACAGTGCATTAGGACCTGACCAAAAATATCAGCCACTGATATATATGGCCAATATTTGGTCTCCACATGTACACTGGTATCATTTAAACTAAAAACAATATTATGATGCAGAAATTCTCTGGAGCAAAGCACATTTATTATGTTATTTTTCTAGTGTAAAAGACCTCTGTTTGAAAAGCCACTTACCTTGACTGATGTGCATTAATTGAATCTTTACAATGTACTTGCTAAGCAATTCCATGTGCTAACCTTCACCCACATTCATCATCCCAGGTACTGGCAAAAAGGCAAAATTTTACAAAGGATGCTTTGAGTATTCATTTAATTACTGTTACATTTGAATTCATGATTTTAAAATTTTGCCTGCCATGTTTCCCTATCTTTCCCAAAATGGTCACTGCACAGCCTACTTCTAATGTGCGCAAGGCTTTCACCCTGTACTAAGATCACATAAATGCAGCAGAAGTTTCACTTTCAAACAGTTACAAATGTATCTCTGTACACCTCAACAATTGCATAACAAAGTACTTTCAATTTGAGAGTTCACATATACGTATTCAGCAATTTCCAGCATTTGCTTTCTTATGAAAGTGACATGCAGTGTAGATTGTTATTCAGCATGATTTTTAAAATACCCCAACTATTAGCTTTCAAGAGAACAGTAGTTTAACTTTCTAAGGCACATAGACTTTCTTATGTATTGTGGCAATTGCTTAACAACTTCTTGATTGCTTGAATCATTCACATCTTAGCCTGTACCCCAAACGTACATACTTCCATCTCCCTGGTCCTTAAAAAAATAGGAAGATAAGACATTTTCAGATCATGGTTTTGTACACAACACTTTCAACATCCTGCCTGCAACACCCTGACAAGTATTTAATCTGGATGGGGATGGATACCTTAGTGTGACAGTGGCAGAACAAACTGGACACTTTTGGAGGTTACATTGAAAAGTACTACTTGTGACAGTCTTCTTTTTTTTAAATAAGTAAATGTTCAAATGTCTGATGTTGCATTATCTTACTTTCTGAGATATCCTTGCATTTAGTAGAAAAAAAACTGAAACATTAACAATTAATGAGGTCATTCCACAAATACAAAAAGATCCTACAAAGTCATGAAAAAAAACCAAAAAAAAAACATGGACACTGAAGAAAATTCAATAAAATGACAAAAACACGTTATCTGTTAGGCAGGGTTTATACTTCATGCGATGCAACGCATGCTGCAACGGACGCTCCTACTACACAAGCATTGTAGTGTTTATACTTGTGCGCGTACTTTACATAAATCTGGAGGAATCCACCAGGTGGCAGTGCGAGATATTATCACGGTGAGAACACGTTTTGCTTCTCTGT
Source organism: Polypterus senegalus (assembly GCF_016835505.1). Lineage (NCBI taxonomy): Eukaryota > Metazoa > Chordata > Cladistia > Polypteriformes > Polypteridae > Polypterus > Polypterus senegalus. Next base: position 131,636,195 of record NC_053166.1, read on the forward strand.
GTTGTGAATTGCCTTGAACACCCATTAAATTCTGAGGACACCTTACCGCAATACAGTAATCCCTCGTTATATCGCGCTTCGACTTTCGCGGCTTCACTCCATCGCGGATTTTAAATGTAAGCATATCTAAATAAAGAATCACGGATTTTTCGCTGGTTCGCGGATTTCTGCGGACATTTGGTCTTTTAATTTATGGTACATGCTTCCTTAGTTTGTTTGCTCAGTTGATTTCATACAAGGGATGCTATTGGCGGATGGCTGAGAAGCTACCCAATCAGAGCACGTATTACATATTAAATAAAACTCCTCAATGATATAGGATATGTTTCCTGCACGCTGCTTCGCACACTTAAAAGCTCTAACAGCTCGTATTGATTTTTCATTGTTTGCTTTTCTCTGACTCTCAGACTCTCTCTGAGAAATACAGGCACTTATCCATCATGCAATACCATCAGGGAGGCGTATGATTGGCCCCATTATCTGCTCCTGACAGAGGGGGTGTGCAGAGGGGCTGTTTGCTTAGAAGATATGGACACGCCTGTAAAAAAATACTTAAAGGCTACTTTCACATTGATCCCTTCATTGCGCCGAAGCGCAACAGCCCTATTGATTTTTGATTGTTTACTTTACTCTCACTATCAGACATTCTCTGCTCCTGATGGCGCACCTTGAAGAGGAAGATCTGTTTGCATTCTTTTAATTGTGAGAAAGAACTGTCATCTCTGTCTTGTCATGGAGCACAGTTTAAACTTTTGACTAAAGGGTGTTATTTCATGTCTAGAGGGCTCTAATAATGTTAAAAAAACGTATTTATAAGGTCGTAAACAGGTTTTCAATGCTCTAACTGCGAAAATATTAGATTTATAAATAAAGAATCCTACTTCTTGGAAATCCATTTATCTGTCTGGAGCGGATCAACCGCTATAAACGAGGGTTTACTGTATAACTTTGTGGAGAATATTTATAAACAGTGTGAGAGAGTTTCTAAGTGCTTAAAATATATAAAAATAACCATACAAACATATGGTCTCTACTTCGCGGATTTTCACCTATCGCGGAGGGTTCTAGAATGCAACCGCCCCGATCGAGGAGGGATTACTGTATCTCTGAAAATTATGTTTATTGATTAAATCTATCAATCCAGGGATGTGTCCATTCCAGCAAGCACCGGGCACGAGGGAGAAACAATCCCTCAATGAGGCCTCAGCTCATCACAAGGTGAATACAAGCACACACATACAGTTAGGTCCATAAATATTTGGACAGAGACAATTTTTTTCTAATTTTGGTTCTGTACATTACCACAACCAGTAAAGGCCTGGCAGAGCATTAAAAAGGAGGAAACCCAGCATCTGATGATGTCCATGAGTTCAAGACTTCAGGCTGTCATTGCCCGCAAAGGGTTTACAACAAAGTATTAGAAATTAACATTTTATTTCCAGTTATTTAATTTGTCCAATTACTTTTGAGCCCCTAAAATAAAAGGATTGTATTCTTTTTGTTCAACCCACTGAATTAAAGCTGAAAGTCTGCACTTCAACTGCTTCTGAGTTGTTTCATTTAAAATTCATTATGGTAATGTACAGAATGAAAATTAGAAAAAAGTTGTCTCTGTCCAAATATTTATAGACCTAACTGTACACTGGCGTCATTTTAGACGGCACCAAATCCCCAAATCTGCATATCTTTGGAAGGACACTGGAGCACAGTGTGGAATCCAAGCAGGGAATACCAGCGACATAACTCTCTGTGAGACAGCAGTGCTACCGCTCCGCCACCGTGTCACCCCCATGTGTGTAATTATTAACAGTATTTATTATTTAAACTAAATTAACGATTTATCTGTAAAATGTAACATACACACTTTAATGCATTTCATCATGAAAGTGATATCAAGTATAAATCTAAAGATTCTAAATGTGCAGAAAGTTGGAATATCATACATTTAATGTGCACTGTGTGGTGATCTTTTGCTGCTTGCCTTAACGATTAAAAACCGGGAAGACATTTACGATGGTCTGCTTTAATGATAAAGTAGCCTACGAGGTTAAAGTGGACATTTCGAGATTAAAGCCGAAATTTCCACTTTAAATCACAAAATACACGTTTTCACCATGTCCTTAATTTTTTTTCCTCAGTGGCTCAAATACAGCTCTGTACATTATGTTGCTGTTTTGAAGTTGCAAAAAAAAAAAAGACGGCACAGAAGACGGTATGTGAGACTTTTAAAATGTATCGTGTCATTACGATCGGGAATATGCAACGCTTGAATATAAAAGCACCATAGATGCATCTGTATGTCGGCATTTTGCTTCACCACATTGAACCATTCATGAAACATCGAAGAGCGCACACTGATCCGCAAAGCGGCTTTCTGTGACATGTAGATAGTAAATAGAGCCTCTGACATCACATTCCAACTTTTAGCACACTGCGCCACCCGAATTTTTGCTGGTACTGCAACTCATGCACACGTCACCTTAATTTCTGAGGACCTGCTCAAAGGACGCATCAAATGAATGCTGAGAACGTGTGGCAGCCATGATGTGGGGGCGTATGTATTCTGAGCATTTTCTTAAAAGAAAATACAAGGTATACCCAATGATGCCACCCAGACCTTTAACAAATGGCTTATCTTTATCAAGTACTACTATAAGCATTACAAAAAATATTAACATATGCCACAACAACACTAAACTAGATGCCACAGAATCAATTCATGCTACTTTCAAAAACAAAACTGAATCTGGACTTGGCACTTGTAAAAAGTCATGGCGGGGGGTTGGGTTGTGCCATCATGAAATAGAATTAATAACAATACAGACTAAAGTAAGAATGAGGTCTTCATATATTTATTTAACGTACTGAGCGAGCACCTCATTGGCATGTACAATATACTGCCGAACAGTTGTTTACATCTTAGAAGAGAAAATTCTACTTGACAGTAGCATTGAAGTCAAACTCCTCTGCCATTTGACAGGGGAAATACAAATTAGGAAAAAAACATTTTGATTGCAGACCAAGCATACCTTGCTGCCATGGGACTTTTGCAAGAGTGCAAGTGTGCAGAAAATAAAAATCAAAGTGAAACTCTGGTAATTTGCAGCAGCCCAGCCATGAGGTAATTGATAAAGACAGACAGCATGAAGTAGTCAACATGTAACTCATTAATTGGCACAAGAAGCTTTAAAGGTTCTTGGGTAATGTGGTGTTGCTATGCAAGTGAATGACAAGCACAAGCAATCAAAGAAATTAATCTAAGAAAACAGCTTACATTGAGAGCTACTATAGCAACTCCTATTAACAAGGACAATGTTGCAATATTCTACTTCAAACTTTCAAAAATACACAGATAATTGGGTTAAACTTTCAAAAAATTACAAGTAGTATAAGACCCTTATAAGTAATATCTTTATTTAACTGAGTGAAAGAAAATGTATTTTACATTTCTATTACATTTGTGGCTCAAACAATGACTGCCTCACTGTGCGCAGTAGTGCGAGAACTAGTATTAGCTCCGAATCATCATGTGTGATAAGATGACATTATAGCTCTAAACTGCCCTAATATAAGCAAGTGTGGTTGTATGCTTGACTGGAACATCATCCAGTGCAGGATTTCGTCTTACTTCGATGATGGAGAGATTTGAGTCCAGCTCTCTGTGATCCTAAACTGGATAAGCAGACACGAAAAATCAGTGAACAGTTAAATATTCAAAGAACTAATGTAAAAGAAATAGCTAATTATAAACTATCAATTACAAATTTAATTAATTTAAATTACATTTTAAATTTAAGCTTGCATATTAAAGGCAATCACACTTAAAAATAACTACCATTCTTTGATAGTGGCAAGATCCATAATTTTAACCACAAGATGGAGTACACAGGTAATGAAAAAGTCCTGCTTATGGACATAGTGTCTGCATTCTACTATGTAGTGACAAATATTTATTGTACTCTTGGAAGATCAGGTAATTAAATTATGTAGTGTGCCTATAGAGATACTGGTTATGTCAAGATATATATATATTGTGAATGCAATGGAGGATAGATGGCATGACCTCCTACCAAGATGCAAGATGCCTAAAGATGAACGAGCAGAAGCCAGAGGCCAGGAGCAGTTCAATCCTCCCATACCATGCCACAGGTGGCAATGGTTAACTGGAGGTATCTCAGTTTGGATATCCACAGGGGTTCAGGGGGAGTGGAATCCGAAAGTGCAGCCATATCAGGCTCCCTGGTTGCCATAAGTTGGCACTGTTGGTGGTGGACTACCCGGGTTCCCAAACAACCCAAAAGGGCTAGCCAGAAGTCCTGCTGGGTCCGGGTCCAGCATAAAAGGGCAACATTTAATACACACACAAATATATATTTTATATAATACCAGTAACAGCGTACTGCACGATAACGTGCAGTGAATACACTTGACTTCAGCATTCCTAGTTTACAGACTCTTTGTCTTTCTCTGTTTAGCAACATTTGCTCAGTGGTTGATGCGCTTGCTGCTTCCTGAGCAGCTCTTCTTTTCTCCACCCTAGTTGCCCGCTGCTTCTTTTCTTTCGTCGGCATCTTTTCGCGTTAAAACTGATTAAGTTAGTTTTTGTGTTGCAATTACGTTTTCTTTAATTTTTCACTTAAGCTGGCACTTAAATCTTCAATCTGCTTCAACAGTGATTAGTGAATGTGGTAGGGAATAAGAACGATGCCCGTACACATGCACCGCCCTGTTGCGCGCTGCCGAGAGTTGATTCTACAATAAAATAAAATAAAAATAAAAAAAGTGATAAAAATCAACACCACAAAAGCGGATAGTACACGTCACGTACAATTTTTTTTTATTGTACAGCACACAAGGAAGGAATGATCAAAGGGAACGCAATACAAAACTTACCCCATGGTAAGTTGCTGTGTGTCCAGACAAAAGTCTTACCATAAAAACACACATTGTTTCACAGTACAGTTTCTCATTAACCTCTTCCAACATTGTCTGTAACAGGTTCCTGCAAATCAAGCCACTGTCCCTCATCACCTCCTTCCTCCACGCTCAGTGGGCGAGCTGCAGGTGGTAGCAGCACTTTAACTCAAAATCTTTATGAGCATTCTATGACAACATCTGATGTCACAGCACTATTAAGCCACAGTTTATAAATAAGAGGCAAAGCCTCCCATGCTGCCTCCCTCTTTAATACGATACAAGTTTGTCCCTATTTCCCTGCCTGCTAGCGCCATCTGAGGGTCTTGGAGAGTTCCTCTGATAACTCAATAGTTTCTCATCACCTCTTTTTCAATTGGCACCCTCGCAGAGCATACTGTATTTCCTAGGCACTGCTGACCAACACTGGCACATGGTGCAGTGCTCTAGTTACCACTGCATTCTTCTCTTTTAATGTACAGATAGAGCTGAGCCTGACTCCAGTTTTATCTCATCCCCTTGTTATGTCTATCCCCAGCATTTCCATTCCAGCCAGTAAACACAAAATATTACCATCATTACAAAATATATTACTTGGCCATTTTTATACTGTGTTTACAGTATGCCATAACAACACAACACTTGCAAGGTTCGGGACTGAAATAACACACAATGGTTGATTTTATTGTCAAAATAGATTTGTTTTCCTTTTTTGTGTGGCTTATTTTATTTTTGTGTGCTAGTTTGTACAGCTGCATTTTAATTGCATTGATATATGTAACATTTGAGACAAAGCTAATGCGTGAGGCAGGTGTTCAGTTCAGGTTAGCCTGAAGAATAAAAGGAATTATGATTTATTTATTTATTTTCCCTAGCAAACATATAAAAAAGCACCAGATCAAACATAAGCAATATAATCTTTCATCAACCAACCATAAAAAAAATTAGCATAATGATTCTAGTGAGTAATAAAACAGCAGGACAGGATTACTGTGGACTAAGCCCCGGACATAGACAGGTAGACATGTTCTTAATCACCACCACAAGTTTATTTACAACTATTTACAAGTCAATAAGGTGCCACACAACCCCCAAGACTCCCCAAAGTTCAGGCCTCTAACACTCTGCCTCACTCTTCAGACCGTCTCCACACCTCTCCTTCAAGCTCTTGTCCTTCTCCTCACCAAACTCCAGCCTTGAATGAAGGGAGGTGGCCCCTTTTATAGCCACCCGGATGTGCTCCAGGTGTTTTCCAGTAACCTTCCGTCAACACGCCCCTGTGTGGCCGGAAGCACTCCGGGTGTCCCCGATCCTCTTCCCCCAGCACTTCCAGGTGTGGCGGAAGTGCTGAGGTCCAAGGCTCTCTAGGCATTGGGGCGCCCCCTGGCCGTGACCACGGGCCCCTACAGGGTCCCCAAAGCAACCAGGGTGGTCGCCCCCTTGTGGTCTGGAGGTGCAGCAAGCCCTCCTCCAGTCCTCCTGTGCGTCCCGGCTGGGAAGCAGCCCCAGCCACTCGCCACACTACAAATGAATCAAGTACTCACTAGATACAGTTTTCTTATTATAGATTCTTATATTTTTCTATAGTCATATTTTCTAGCTTGCATTTAAACAACAAAATATGTACTGTGCTGCAGAATTTAATCATACACTAAACAATTACAATCTATTTGATTTCACTTTCAACGTGAACTGCTATGACTTACCAGCAATTGTTCGACAGGTTGTTAAGTGTAAAAATCATGTTGAAACTGATGTTAACTGTACCCGCCAAGCTAAAAGGTTACATGTAATATAGGTGACAGTAAAAGAGTTAAAAGCTATTAAAGCAGAAAAAAATACCAGCAAAACTGAAAGGCACTTGGATAGAAAAAAGAGGAAAAGGTTGGTAGGACAAAGCTAAAAATAGCATAGAAGGAACGGCTAAAAGATTTCACCTAGTCAACATTAATACCAACTGTAAAGAAATCGAAAGGAGCTGATTGTAAAAAATGTTGCATTAGTTTTATTTCACATTCGCCAATGACAATACTTAGTAGAAGACATAATGATCAGTTTGATCTTATAAGCAGTGATGGTGCTACAAAAATCAGTGACCAGCAATAGCAATTTCATAAGCAGAAGCACCATCTAAATCTGAAATAAAAAAGTAATATTTGACTACAGTTTCATGATGATTTGATAACAGGCATTGTCAGTTTTCAGAAATCTATCAACATAGTGAAATAAAATAAATAGAAGTACTGCTGACAACAGGGTTAAAGTGTAAACACTGAAAGTAAAAGAAACGGTAATTCAAAGTCTCCCAAATCTTTCAACTTAAGGTGTTTGTGTGGTTTGATTTTGTCTACAGTATATAAAATTCTTCAAAACAAAAATCAATATTAATACAGAGTTTCTACTTGAAGTTGTCTCATGTAATCAGCAGATTGTCTACAAAATGAAACTTGAAGGATATTTAATATTTACGTGGTGAACCTTCTGGCACAGATTAAATTTTTACAATAAAGTATTTCCATCTTGGAAGAAAATTAAAGATACCCTATGCATTAGAGGGCAAAAAAGTATGAAAGGAAATACTTCTATAAATAAGTTTTGTAAGTTGTTTTTAGAAATTAAGTATTAGTGAACATTACATTTAAAAAAGGAATGAAAGTCAAATTAAAGTAAACCCATCTTATGAAGTTAATATGTGCTTTTCAAAATTTTTTCATTCTGCAAACCAAGTGTATTTGGTTTCAGAACTGTTTTTAAATTCTTGTGCTTCAAATTAACCTAATCTGCTCTTGTGTGCATTTTAACTGAGAAGAGACCTTTTTGGAGAAGCCCTTTGGAAAAAAAGCACTCAAAGTAGACAGGGAACCTACCGAAAATCAGAATCTCTCTCCCCCACCCCTGCCCCCTCCAGAATACATATATAAGTAAACAATATACCTATGACTGGTGCTGTGGAGTATTATGATGAGACTGGTGTTCAATACCTTCATCATTTTCCTTCCTCTTATTCAGATGTGGGTTGAGCTGAGAACGCACTTGGCTGGAATGACCATACAACTGTAGTCATAGTAACTCCTTCCAGTTCCTTCTGGAGAATTTTCAGATTCTCTAAGACCAACTACAATCCCTTCAGCATGCCCAAAGTGTGACCTTTTCTCTTCTTCCAATGATCCATGTTTTTTAATTCTCCTGAGGGATGTACCCAGGAAATATCTTTACTAGATGCTCAAACCACATCAATTGGCTCCTCTCAGTTAATTTCTACTATAAATTCTTTACTTGCTTAGCTATTCACCTTATCATAAAGGACAAGCCCAGTAATCTAGAACTTTATTTTGACTGTATTTCCAAACTCATTCTTTCAGTTGCTACCCAGAACTCACAACCATTGTTGGGAATGGGGCTACAGACTGACCAGTCAATGAAAACTTTCACCAAGGACTTAATGCCTAGTATGCTATTGATTGAATAATACAATATCTGCAAAACAAAACTGCTGATACACTAATTTGTTAATCAATTTCATGGTCACGTCTACCATAGCTCATGGACAAGAACCTAAGGTACCTGAACTTCTCCACATCAGGGAGATGTTCTCCCATTTTTTAGACACAAGATGCCACTCTTTTGGGGGAAAAAACACATTACAGCACTTTAACACAGTGAGCAAGGAGTCATCAAACTTAATTTTTCAATTAATAAGAAAAGAGAAAGAACTAATTCAGAAACAAAGAAAATCAAGAAAAAAACACTTGTAACTTACTATGGCAAAAGAGAATTACAACATATACAACAAATACGTTTACTCATAAAATTGATTAAATTCTCCAAATATGTTGTTGATCTCACAAATGTAATCAAAACAACCAAAATAGACATGTTACTAAATAGGAAAAGAGCATGCTGGATTCCACTTTATAGGAAGAGAGACGATTAGGACTCCAACTGTCAACAATGCAATTACATGATGAGGAAAAATAACATCAGTACAATAAAGATCATTTACTGCCTATTTTTTCTAAAGCAATAGGCAACAACATACTTTATCACAACACACTGTTTACTAAAGTGACAATTATATTTGGAGCGATCACATTCAGTACACAACATTTCCCAGCATGAAAGATGTCATAAACCCTAAGTCCATATAGAAAAAGCTTAACTAAAAAGTACCACAAATAACAAAAAATGCTTATACAGCAAGAATTGATTCTCCTCCAGCTCAAATGTATAAAATGATTAGTGACTATTAATACATTTAATCCTTATTTGTAATGGATACTATGCCTTTTTGACTATTCATTAAAACATTTTAAATAATAGTTATTTTAATATCTTAAAAGCAATCTGTTAGGGCATAAATGGAGCTAATTGAGCTTAGTAGAATTGATCTTTCTAATACAGGCCAGTAACCCAACATACAACTCTGATTGCACTGTTTCAGTTATGCTCAGGTACCCATCTCACCACGGTAAAAATAAAGTAAAGAGTCGGTTACATGACACCATGCACTAACAAGTCAACTCAGATTACGTGCCTTAGCAGAACCTCTTTTATTAGCTTGCATTGAAATATCTTTTCCATCCACAAGATGGAGTAGAAAGGGATCAGGAAAACTAACTGCATGCACACTTGTACTGGTGCAGGAGTGTGTCTGTAACAGTATGCAGTACTATGTATTATTTTTAGGTGGAAGTAGTCTTCTTTGTCAATTTCTTCCCAAGCAGGGTTAATAATAGTAATTATACAAAATTATGTATGCAAGTATGTTTTAATATAAATTCAAGAATTATAAAATTAGATAAAAGTCTACTAGTTTTCAAACGGCATTTTAATATATAACATATGTTTTTAAAAAGTAACAAACTAAAATATTAAGCCACGTCTTTAGGTACTAAGTCTGGCAGCACACTACATAAGTATGTCAAACTTAATAACTGCAGTTGCTAGATCTGGTTTACCTGAAGATGTCAGATTATATAATACACAAGGGATGACCGATTAAACAACTGCCCTGAAGATGTTTCAGCATAGTTTCAAATTAGCCGCTCACTATGACGTAATTGAAGGTTACAAATGAAAGTGGCTGGAAATGTTATGTAGTTTGACATCATGAATTTTAGTGTGGGATTGTGGGAAAACTAAACAAAAGGATTAAAAGAAACAGAGCCCTCCAAATCCTCAAATTACACACAGCAAAAGTTCTGCACACATGTAGGGGAGTCTACTCCATCCAAACTCTATCCAGGACACTGGGCATACCGGATTGAAAAGTGTGTTTTTACAAAAGCAACTTTAAAAGTTTTGTACAAAATATCCAAAATAATCTTATTCTGTAATTCTTGTGGCAATTGTTTTAATAATGCTTAATTTTTAATTTTTGCTTTAGCATTGAAAAATAAATACCGTGTAAAACCAGTTACTGAAAATCAATGTCATTAAATGAAATATATATAATATATATATATAAATGAATTTCATTCAAATGTTATGTTGCAACTGGTCTCTCCACAACAGAAGCCTATATAAAGGCAACCTGTCAAATGAAATAACCCTCAAGTGCCTTTTCTTTGTCTTTAAACATTAAAACGCATTCCACTTGAAACGATACTTCAAAAAAGATGACAGAATTTGTCAAACAAATAAAGTAAAAGAGTAAATTATACAAACCCCTGAAAGACTATCTTCCTTCTACAATAATATTTAATAGCCAGCAGTATTTCTTTAAGTTTTCTTTCATACTGATTGTATTATCATCATTATTACATACAAAAGAAAAAAAATAATTGTTTATATTAAAGTTGCAAGAAGTGACAAACATGATTTTTAGTTAAATAGTACTGAAAGTTTTTTCAATAATATAAACTGGGAAAATAATTTCCCCCTCTTTAAATATCCAATCTCTCTATTATATAAAAAATCCTGGAAAGGAAAAGCTGGGAGACAAGACGTGATCTTCTCGGAAGTTCTCAGAAAACACTTAAAAGACCCACAAACAATATCAAATAAGAGCATAGCCAGCAAAAGATTCAGTCGTGTAAAGGCACGTAGCACATACAGATCCTGTGCTTTCAGCACATATAAAGCGTATAAGGACAATATGTTCTAGATGAAACGTCAACAACTAAGCAAAGAAGAAAAAGCAGCGTGGAGAAGAGAGACCCAAAAGCGTTGGAGAGAAAAAAGGCAGATAACAGTTTATGAAAGCAGTGAAATTTCGAAAGGCTCAAACAAACGATGGCACAATACACATGCAGAGAAAGGTAAAGAATATGAAAGCAGTAAAATTCCAAAGTATTGTAGCGTCCCAAGCAGGATGAAGCCTTTTTAGTTTTAAGTGACTGTTGGGTCCGATTGAGGGAGAGCGGAGTACATCACGGAATACTGATAGTGAGGTATTGACTGATGCGGTTTTGGTTGGAGAGGGTGCTAGAAAGTTGTGTTTGGGGTTACGAAGTCGGCGATTGTTCAAGTAAAACTTTTATGACATTTTATTACGTCAGTCGCTACAGTCTCAAAAAAAAAAGACAGTAAAGATCATATTAGCACAAACAAAAGGAAATTAATCATCAGAATCAGGTGTAATTGAAAAATTAGCAGGACAAAGCGAGGTCAGAAATAAAAGACAGAGCAGAAAACGTAGATTTATATAATTTATATAATTTATATATATAATAATGGACCATACGCTATGAGAATCTGTGGTCCTGCAACAGTTAAAGCAATGAGAAGTTTAATTTCAAAGAAAACACAATTCGGTCAGGTGTATATTTATGATCACGGAGAAGCGATGCAAATTTTAATGACAAGAAAGGTAATGTATATACAGTAATCCCTCCTCAATCGCGGGGGTTGCGTTCCAGAACCCCTTGCGATAGATGAAAATCTGCGAAGTAGAAACCATATGCTTGTATGGTTATTTATATATATTTTAAGCCCTTATAAACTCTCCCACACTGTTAATATTATTAAAGCCCTCTAGACATGAAATAACACCCTTTAGTCAAAAGTTTAAACTGTGCTCTATGACAAGACAGAGATGACAGTTCTTTCTCACAATTAAAAGAATGCAAATATATCTTCTCTTCAAAGGAGTGTCTGCATCTGGAGCAGAGAATTTAAGAGAGAGAGAGTGAGCGCTCGCAAAGAAAAGCAAACAATCAAAAAATCAATACGTGTGCTTTTAAGTTTGCCGAACCACCGCAATAAAGCGGCATTTTTTAGAGGAGCGTCAGTATCTTCTAAGCAAACAGCCTCTATGCAAACAGCCCCTCTGCTCACACCCCCTACGTCAGGCGCAGAGAACATCAGAGAGAGAGAGCGAGATTAAAGCAAACAATCAAAAAATCAATATGTGTGCTTTTGTGCTTTTGTGCTTTTAAATATGCCGAAGCACCGCAATAAAGCGGCATTTTTTAGAGGAGCGTCAGTATCTTTTAAGCAAACAGCCTCTGTGCAAACAGCACCTCTGCTCACACCCCCTCCGTCAGGCGCAGTGAATGTCAGAGAGGGTGAGATAGAGGCAGAGACAAGTATACAATCAAGCACCGCGCGGGAAGCATATCTTGTAGCATGGAGGAGTTTTAGTTAATATGTAATACATGATCTGATTGGGTAGCTTCTAAGACATCCGCCAATAGCGTCCCTTGTATGAAATCAACTGGGCAAACAAACTGAGGAAGCATGTACCATAGATTAAAAGACCCATTGTCCGCAGAAATCCGCGAACCAGCGAAAAATCCGTGATATATATTTAGAAATGCTTACACTTAAAATCCGCGATAGAGTGAAGTCACGAAAGTTGAAGCGCGATATAGCGAGGGATTACTGTATTCTGAAAAAACATTAGACACCAAAAGAGATCTTGATATGCCATTCGTATTAAAATGTTTACAATTTCCAGTGAGAATAGCTTTTGCTATGACAATTAACAAATCACAGGGACAAACATTAGAAAAAGTCGGATTATTTATTAGAGAAACAGAAACAATATTTACTCACGGGCAGTTATACGTTGTGTTGTCATAATGCGTCTCCAAAAACGGAATTAAAATTCAATGCGATCTTGAACAAAAGGTAATTCCAAATATTGTTTTAAATGAAGCTTTACAGTAAAAGTGCAAATAATGACATTGAAATGATTCCACAGGAAAAAAATGCTTTTAAAACTGTACAGTTGTGCTTGAAAGTTTGTGAACCTTTTACAGTTTTCTATATTTCTGCATAAATATGACTTAAAACATCATCAGATTTTCACTCAAGTCCTGAAAGTAGACAAAGAGAAACCAGTTAAACAAATGAGACAAAAATATTATACTTGGTCATTTATTTATTGAGGAAAATGATCGTATATTACATATTTGTGAGTGGCAAAAGTATGTAAACCTCTAGGATTAGCAGTTAGTTTGAAGGTGAAAATAGAGTCTGGTGCTTTCAATCAATGGGATGACAATCAGGTGTGAGTGGGCACCCTGTGTTATTTAAAGAACAGGGATCTATCAAAGTCTGCTCTTCACAATACATGTTTGTGGAAGTGTATCATGGCATGAACAAAGGAGATTTCTGAGGACCTCAGAAAAAGAGTTGGTGATGCTCATCAGGCTGGAAAAGGTTACAAAACCATCTCTAATGAGTTTGGACTACTCCAATCCACAGTCTGACAGATTGTGTACAAATGGAGGAAATTCAAGACCATTGTTACCCTCCCCAGGAGTGGTCGACCAACAAAGATCACTCCAAAAGCAAGGCGTGTAATAGTCTGCGAGGTCACAAAGGACCACAGGGTAACTTCTAAGCAACTGAAGGCCTCTCTCACATTGGCTAATGTTCATGTTCATGAGTCCATCATCAGGAGAACACTGAACAACAATGGTGTGCATGGCAGGGTTGCAAGGAGAAAGCCACTGCTCTCCAAAAAAAAAAAAAAATCAGATCACGTGAACAAACCAGAAGGCTATTGGAAGAATGTTTTGTGGACGGATGAGACCATAATACCCGGTAGAACTTTTTGGTTTAAATGAAAAGCGTTATGTTTGGAGAAAGGAAAACATTGCATTCCAGCATAAGAACCTTATCCCATCTGTGAAACGTGGTGGTGGTACTATCATGGTTTGGGTCTGTTTTGCTGCATCTGGGCCAGGGCGGCTTGACTTCATTGATGGAGCAATGAATTCTGAATTATATCAGAGAATTTTAAAGGAAAATGTCAGGACATCTGTCCATGAATGAGTGGGTCATGCAGCAAGACAACAACCCTAAGCACACAAGCCGTTCTACCAAAGAATGGTTAAAGAAGAATAAAGTTAATGTTTTGGAATGGGCAAGACAAAGTCCTGACCTTAATCCAATCAAAATGTTGTGGAAGGACCTGAAGTGAGCAGTTAATGTGAGGAAACCCACCAACATTCCAGAGTTTAAGCTGTTCTGTACGGAGGAATGGGCTAAAATTACTCCAAGCCGGTGTGCAGGAATGATCAAAAGTTACCGGAAACGTTCAGTTGTAGTTATTGCTGCAAATGTAACATTCGATCATTTTCCTTAATAAATAAATGACCAAGTATAATATTTTTGTCTCATTTATTTAATTGGTTTCTCTTTATCTACTTTTAGGACTTGAGTGAAAATCTGATCATGTTTTAGTTCATATTTATTCAGAAATATAGAAAATTCTAAAGGGTTCACAAACTTTTAAGCACAACTGTATATCCGATAAACTAAACACAGGGGTTGGTGAGCGAAGCGAGCAGGGGGCAGAGATCCCTGGTATATCTTTATGAATATTTTGTATATATAAAAAATAAAAAAAATGAAAAAAAACTTTTAGGAAAGACTTTCCTAACATGTACTACTCCTTCTGCTGCGGTACCCCAACTCAAATAACAGGTTAACATATATACAGTAATAAAGACATCATATTTTTTATATACAACTTTAAGCAACTATAAGCAACTAGTGTTTGCTTAATTTGAAGAGAATATAATTTTCTTTCATAATCATAGACAATGGTATAGCCTTTTATCCCCTGTAAGTTAATAAGAGATAAAACTTTCTTGTTATAACTAAGATACAGTGTGTTAATTGAGTCAGTTGTTGTTTAGAACAGGTCCCAGTGCTAGCTGGGACTGAAAGACCCATTTACAGCATGGAAATAGGATAGCATACAGTCTGAACATTAGAAATGAGTTTGTAACATTTAGAATTGACTTTATAAAATTTAGAAATGGTTCAACTGTATAAGCAAACTTAAAGAAATGAAACAAGAATTTTAAGCTTTAAACAGAACCTTTCTTAAATAAGAACTTTTCTTTTTTGTTTTTTGCAAAATTAATTTTCTCCTTTTTGTGTGAACTGTTTTACTTTGAATTTTTATTAAATCTTTAAAAACAAAGATATTTTGTCTGTGGAATCATTTCGACGCATCAAGCTTTTGCTGAATCCCACTTGCAAAATTACTTTGGTAATTTTGGGTAAGTGCAGCTACAGCGGCTACCAGATGTAACCAACCTGATATGAACAAAGTCTAATATGCTCTGTGCATGAGTATAGGAAACTGACAGATCAAAAACACAAACAATCAGAAATTATTTTTGCCCAACACAAATAAATAATAATTCATGCTAGATAAAGGCCAAAGCCATAATGATTTCATAAATGAGATACAGGTCCCAGATTAGTAAACAGAGCTCAAGAGAGGCTGTTGGAGAAAGGCATGTGATATGTTAGCCATGCCAAGTTCTCATTTATGAGGACAAAACTGCACTATTCAGACCTTTTATCTACTTTCAAGTAGATAGGCAGCGTCAGATACATGATTATGTGAAGCAAAACAGACTGATTCATAAGATGTCAGAAGTGAGGTACTAAAATTTCAGTTTAAAAGAACAAATCCTATAATTAATTGACAACCTTAAATGATATTCTGATTCCTACCTTTACACAGTTCTACTCTGAGCAAGTACTACAGATGAATTTGTATTTTTTTCGTTTTGCTGGGAGATTTCAATGCTCACGTGGGCGATGACAGTGAGACCCGGAAATACGTGATTTGGAGGAATGGCCCACCCGATCTGAACCCGAGCAGTGTTTTGTTATTGGACTTCTGTGCTCGTCACGGATTGTCCATAACGAACACCATGTTCAAGCATAAGGGTGTTCATATGTGCACTTGGCACCAGGACACCCTAGGCCTCATGTTGATGATCGACTTTGTGGTTGTCGTCGGACTTGCGGCCATATGTCTTGGACACTCGGGTGAAGAGAGGCGAGCTGTCAACTGATCACCACCTGGTGGTGAGTTGGCTTCAATGGTGGGGGAAGATGACGGTCAGACCTGGTAGGCCCAAACGTGTTGTGAGGGTCTGCTGGGAATGGCTGGCAGAGTCCCCTGTCAGAAGTAGCTTCAACTCCCACCTCCGGCAGAACTTCGATCACGTCCCGAGGGAGGTGGGGACATTGAGTCCGAATGGGCCATGTTCCGTGCCTCTATTGTTGAGGCGGCTGACTGGAGCTGTGGCCGCAAGGTGGTCGGTGCCTGTCGTGGCAGCAATCCCCGAACCCTTTGGTGGACACCGGCGGTGAGGGATGCCGTCAAGCTGAAGAAGGAGTCCTATAGGACTTTTTTGTCCTGTGGGTCTCTGGAGGCAGCTGATAGGTACCGGCAGGCCAAGAGGAATGCGGCTTCGGTTGTTGCTGAGGCAAAAACTCGGGTGTGGGAGGAGTTTGGAGAGGCCATGGAGAACGACTTTCGGACGGCTAGGAGGAAATTTTGGTCCACCGTCCGGCATCTCAGGAGAAGCAGTGCAGTGTCAACACCGTATATGACGTTGTGGGTCGGTGGGGGGGAGTACTTCGAAGACCTCCTCAATCCCACTAACATGCCTTCCAATGAGGAAGCAGAGCCTGGGGACTCTGAGGTGGGATCTCCCATCTCTAGGACTGAAGTCACCGAGGTGGTCAAAAAACTCCTTGGTGGCAGGGCCCTGGGGGTGGATGAGATACGCCCGGAGTTCCTTAAGGCTTTGGATGTTGTAGGACTGTCTTGGTTGACACGTCTCTGCAACATCGCATGGACATCGGGAACAGTGCCTCTGGATTGGCAGACCGGGGTGGTGGTCCCCTCTTTAAAAAGGGGGACCGGAGGGTGTGTTCCAACTACAGAGGGATCACACTCCTCAGCCTCCCTGGAAAAGTCTATTCGGGGTTTCTGGAGAGGAGGGTTCGTCGGATAGTCGAACCTCGGATTCAGGAGGAACAGTGTGGTTTTCGTCCTGGTCGCGGAACAGTGGACCAGCTCTTCACCCTTAGCAGAGTCCTGGAGGGTGCATGGAGTTTGCGCAACCAGTCTACATGTGTTTTGTGGACTTGGAAAAGGCGTTCGACCGTGTCCCTCGGGGAATCCTGTGGGGGGTGCTCCGGGAGTATGGGGTACTGGACCCCCTGATAAGGGCTGTTCAGTCCCTGTACAACCAGTGTCAGAGCCTGGTCCAAATTGCCGGCAGTAAGTCGAGCCCGTTTCCAGTAAGAGTTGGACTCCGCCAGGGCTGTCCTTTGTCACCGATTCTGTTCATAACTTTTATGGACAGAATTTCTAGGCGCAGCCAGGGTGTTGAAGGGGTCTGGTTTGGTGGACTCAGGATTGGGTCACTGCTTTTTGCAGATGATGTTGTCTTCAGCACTCTCTGGATCGGTTGCAGCTGAGTGTGAGGCGGCTGGGATGAGAATCAGCACCTCCAAATACGAGACCATGGTCCTCAGCCAGAAAAGGGTGGAGTGCTCACTCAGGGTTGGGGGAGAGATCCTGCCCCAAGTGGAGGAGTTCAAGAATCTCGGGGTCTTGTTCACGAGTTAGGGAAGAATGGAGCGTGAGATCGACAGGCGGATCGGTGCAGCATCCGCAGTGATGCGGGCTCTGCATCGGTCTGTCGTGGTGAAAAAGGAGCTGAGCCGTAAGGCAAAGCTCTCAATTTACCAAGTCCATCTACGCTCCTACCCTCACCTATGGTCATGAGCTATGGGTAGTGACCGAAAGAACGAGATCGCGAATACAAACGGCTAAAATGAGTTTCCTAAGCAGGGTGTCTGGGCTTTCCCTTAAAGATAGGGTGAGAAACTCAGTCATCCGGGAGGACTCAGAGTAGAGCTGCTGCTCCTCCGCATCGAGAGGAGTCAGATAAGGTGGCTCGGGCATCTGATCAGGATGCCTCCTGGATGCCTCCCTGGTGAGGTGTTCCGGGCACATCCAACCGGAAGGAGGCCCCGGGGAAGACCCAGGACATGCTGGAGGGACTATGTCTCCCGGCTGGCCTGGGAACGCCTTGGAATTCTCCTGGAAGAGCTGGAAGAAATGGCCAGGGAGAGGGAAGTCTGGACTTTTCTGCTTAAGCTGCTGGCCCCGCAATCCAACCTCGGATAAGCGGAAGAGGATGGATGGATGGATGTAATTTACTATATATTCAAAGGTTTTACATAAAACTGCAATGTTCACTGTACAACTAACGCTGTGCAACTATATCATCTTGGAAAAGTTACATGTGACCACAATAAATTAGAATACATCAGCCATTTTCAAGTTTTCAGCCATTCTCCATATTATATACAGCTTAGCAAATGCAGTAAAGAAGCAAGCATATAATTTTGCTTATTTCAAACTTATCATGTTACAATTACTACAAACCGGATTCCAAAAAAGTTGGGACACTAAACGAGTACTACAGTCGTCTGCTAGGGTTGAACAACTGGCTACAGGGTTTCTGCAAGAAGAAGGATGTCGGCTTCATCAACAATTGGAATCTCTTCTTGGAAAGGCCGCGTCTCTTCAAGCGTGATGGCCTGCATCCGAACAGTTTCGGCGCCCGGGTCCTCTCCGAAAACATATCGAAGGTAATTCGTTTTTCTTGACTATCTATCTCTGCTCTTAACCCCTTCCGAAATAATACTGCTGTGCCAGGACATGATGAATGTTTAATAGAGTCTTCCGTTAAAGTTCACACCATTAATACTGTAATAAGCAATCTCAATGCACGTAGAAAACCTAGGAAATACGGCATAAACTCCAATAATCTAATTAAAATCACTATTTTAGAGGAACAATGTATTAAAACTATAAAAACAGATCGCAGATTAAACAAAAATATACACAGAGCGGCGCTAATAATAATAATTTAGTTCCTATTCCAAATAACAATAACGCACATAGTACTCATCTCTGCACCTCCGAAACATTAAATATGGCACTATTAAATGTCAGAGCTTTAACTAACAAAACGTTTTTATCAACGATCTTATTAGTGATAAAAAAATAGATCTTATTGCACTAAATGAAACATGGCTGAATTCAGATGCGCGTCAGTTTTAATCGAATCTGCGCCTCCGGATTACAGTTTTACTCATTCAAACCGCCAGGGAAAAAGGGGGGGCGGATTGGCTAACATTTACTCGAGCGATTAAAATGTAAAGATGTCAGTTTTGGTAAGTTCAAGTCCTTTGAGTATCTCACGTTGTTATCCATGGAGATTCTCAAGTTCTAATACTATCCGTGTATAGACCTCCTAAATATAACGCGTCATTTTTTGAGGAATTCTCTGACTTAATGTCAATTTTAATTACTAATTATGACACACTCCTAATAGTTGGCGACTTTAATTTTCATATAGATAATCAGTGTGATCTAAAAGTAAAAGAATTTATGAACCTCCTGGATTCTTTTGATTTGAGACAACTCATAAATCAGCCTACACATAAAGCAGGTCATACATTAGACTTAGTGATTACTAAAGGACTGAAAGTTGATATAAAACAGATCATTGATATTGGTCTATCAGACCATTTTCTTCTACTTTTAATATAGAAATAATGATAAAAACACTCATGAGAAGCATATTGTTAAAAACGCTTCTTTGATTCGCAGCAGCTTTAAAACTTACAAACATTTTAAGCAATCAGTCCGTTTATAGTGCCAGCTATAATAGCGAGGACAATGTAAATAGTAAGGTGGAAAGATTTAATTCTAAAGTGAGAGCTGCTGTTGACATAGTTGCACCTGAAAAGACAGTGAAAAAATCTTCTAGCATTGGTATACCATGGAAGACCCAAAGAGTGTCTGATTTAAAGAGAACATGCCGTAGAGCTGAGCGTCAATGGAGGAAGAGTAAACTTACTATCCACCACGAAATATTAAAAGTCAAAATAACAGAATACAATAACACTGTCCGTCTTGAGAGACGCTGCTATTTCTCTAATATTATAAATAACAATGCTAGTAATCCTAGAGTCTTATTTTCAACAATTGATCACCTACTAAACCCAGGTAGCTCAAAGGAATGCCTCCTAAGTGCTTCCAGTGAAACCTGTGAGGCTGTCGCTGTATTCTTCAATCAGAAAATTAATGATATTAGAAATAACATAGTATATCTCCCCAACACTAAGGATCCCCTAAACCCCAACATCCTGTTATAAACAAATTAAACTCTTTCACTAGGATAGATTTACCTGATTTACAAAAAATAATATCTCAATTAAAACCCTCCACCTGCGTCCTTGACCCGATACCAACAAGGTTTTTCAAAGAAGTATCAGGCGTGCTAATTGATAATGTTCTTGACATAGTAAATTCGTCACTAGATACTGGGGTCTTCCCAGACTGTCTTAAGACTGCTGTAGTTAAACCCCTACTTAAGAAACATAATCTTGACCCTCGCTCTTGAAAATTTTAGACCCATCTCTAACTGCCCTTCTTAAGTAAAGTTCTAGAGAAGGCAGTCATTATGCAGT
The DNA here is from genome assembly GCF_016835505.1 of Polypterus senegalus. Lineage (NCBI taxonomy): Eukaryota > Metazoa > Chordata > Cladistia > Polypteriformes > Polypteridae > Polypterus > Polypterus senegalus. The sequence continues at coordinate 131,656,874 of NC_053166.1, forward strand.
TAAATGACCACCTAAATAAACATGCTATTCTTGATAAATTTCAGTCAGGTTTTAGAACAAATCACAGCACAGAAACTGCACTCGTTAAAGTAGTAAATGACTTGCGGGTAAATGCAGACAGAGGCCATTTATCTGTTCTCATCCTCTTAGATCTGAGTGCTGCATTTGACACCATTGATCACAACATTCTTAGAAATCGCCTTAGTCAATGGGTGGGCCTCTCTGGCAGTGTCTTAAATTGGTTTGAATCCTACCTGACAGGGAGAAAATATTTTGTTAGTTGTGGGAATTACAACTCAAGACACATGATATCCAATATGGTGTTCCACAAGGCTCTATCCTGGGTCCGCTGTTATTCTCAATCTACATGCTTCCGTTAGGTCAGATTATCTCAGGGCACAACGTGAGCTACCACAGCTATGCTGATGACACACAGCTGTACTTATCAATAGCACCTGATGACCCGATTCTATTGATTCACTAACACAATGTCTGACTAGTATCTCAGAATGGATGAATAGTAATTTTCTCAAGTTAAATAAAGAGAAAACTGAAATTTTAGTGATCAGCAATAATGGATACAATGAGGCTATTAGAAATAAACTGGATACATTAGGATTAAAAGTCAAGACGGAGGTAAAAAGCTTAGGGGTGATTGTTGACTGTAATCTGAATTTTAAATCACATATTAATCAGATCATTAGGACAGCATTTTTCACTTAAGAAACATAAGTAAAGTTAGACCTCTTTATCACTGAAAGATGCTGAGAAATTAGTTCACGCGTTTGTTTTCAGTCGACTAGATTACTGTAACGCACTCCTCTCAGGACTACCCAAAAAAGATATAAATCGTTTGCAACTAGTGCAGAATGCAGCTGCTAGAATCCTAACTAGGAAAAGAAAATCAGAACACATCACTCCAGTTTTGATGTCACTACACTGGTTACCTGTGTCATTCAGAATTGACTTTAAAATTCTGCTTATGGTTTATAAAGCCTTAAATAATCTCGCCCCATCTTATATATCGGAATGTCTGACACCTTATATTCCAAATCGTAACCTCAGATCCTCAAATGAGTGTCTCCTTAGAATTCCAAGAACAAAACTTAAAAGAAGTGGTGAGGCGGCCTTCTGCTGTTATGCACCTAAAATCTGGAATAGCCTGCCAATAGGAATTCGCCAGGCTGATACAGTAGAGCACTTTAAAACACTGCTGAAAACACATTACTTTAACATGGCCTTTTATAACTTCATTTTAATCGTAATTTAACTTAATCCTGATACTCTGTATGTTCAATTCATCATAACAACTATTCATGGTGGCTCTAAAATCGGTACTGACCCCTACTCTCTTTTCTGTTTCTTTTTCCGGTTTCTTTGTGGTGGTGGCCTGCGCCACCTCCACCTACTCAAAGCTTCATGATGCTCCAACAATGATGGACGGATTAAAAGGAAGAAGTCTACGTGACCATCATCATCATCAAGCCCTTCCGTGAGAACCCTAAATCCAAAGAGGACTGTTTCATTTATGTTAGGTAGAATGCCCAGAGGGACTGGGCGGTATCATGGTCTGGAATCCCTACAGATTTTATTTTTCTCCAGCCGCCTGGAGTTTTTGTTTTTCTGTCCCCTGGCCATTGAACCTTACTCTTATTCGATGTTAATGTTGATTTATTTTTTATAATTATGTCTTTCATTTTTCTATTCTTTAATATGTAAAGCACTTTGAGCTACTGTTTGTATGAAAATGTGCTATATAAATAAATGTTGTTGTTGTTGTTGTTGTAAACAAATTGTGAATAAAAACTGAATGCAATGATGTGGAGATGGCAAATGTCAATATTTTATTTGTAATAGAACATAGATGACAGATCAAACCTTTAATCCGAGTAAATGTATCATTTTAAAGGAAAAATATGTTGATTCAAAATTTCACGGTGTCAACAAATCCCAAAAAGTTGGGACAAGTAGCAATAAAAGGCTGGAAAAGTAAATTTGAGCATAACGAAGAGCTGGAAGACCAATAAACACTAATTAGGTCAATTGGCAACATGATTGGGTATAAAAAGAGCTTCTCAGAGTGGGAGTGTCTCTCAGAAGCCAAGATGGGTAGAGGATCACCAATTCCCACAATGTTGCGCAGAAAGATAGTGGAGCAATATCAGAAAGGTGTTACCCAGCGAAAAATTGCAAAGACTTTGCATCTATCATCATCAACTGTGCATAACATCATCCAAAGATTCAGAGAATCTGGAACAATCTCTGTGCGTAAGGGTCAAGGTCGTAAAACCATACTGGATGCCCGTGATCTCCAGGCCGTTAAACGACACTGCACCACAAACAGGAATGCTACTGTAAAGGAAATCACAGAATGGGCTCAGGAATACTTCCAGAAACTATTGTCAGTGAACACAATCCACCGTGCCATCCGCCCGTTGCCAGCTGAAACTCTACAGTGCAAAGAAGAAGCCATTTCTAAGCAAGATCCACAAGCTCAGGCGTTGTCACTGGGCCAGGGATCATTTAAAATGGAGAGTGGCAAAATGGAAGACTGTTCTGTGGTCAGACGCAGTCGCGATTGAAGTTCTTTTTGGAAATTTGGGACGCCATGTCATCCGGACCAAAGAGGACAAGGACAACCCAAGTTGTTATTAACGCTCAGTTCAGAAGCCTGCATCTCTGATGGTATGGGGTTGCATGAGTGCATGTGGCGTGGGCAGCTTGCATGTCTGGAAAGGACCCATAAATGCAGAAAAATATATTCAGGTTCTAGAACAACATATGCTCCCATCCAGACGTCATCTCTTTCGGAAGACCCTGCATTTTTAACAAGATAATGCCAGACCACATTCTGCATCAATCACAACATCATGGCTGCGTAGGAGAAGGATCCGGGTACTGAAATGGCCAGTCTGCAGTCCAGATCTTTCACCTATAGATAACATTTGGCACACCATAAAGAGGAAGGTGCGACAAAGAAGGCCCAAAACAATTGAACAGTTAGAGGCCTGTATTAGACAAGAATGGGAGAGCATTCCTATTTCTAAACTTGAGAAACTGGTCTCCTCAGTCCCCAGACGTCTGTTGAGTGTTGTAAGAAGAAGGGGAGATGCCACACAGTGGTGAAAATGGCCTTGTCCCAACTTTTTTGGGATTTGTTGACACCATGAAATTCTGAATCAACATATTTTTCCCTTAAAATGATACATTTTCTCAGTTTAAACTTTTGTTCTGTGATTTATGTTCTATTCTGAATAAAATATTAGAAGTTGGCACCTCCACATCATTGCATTCAGTTTTTATTCACGGTTTGTATAGTGTCCCAACTTTTTTGGAATCCAGTTTGTAGTTTTAGTAACAATGATTTACTTATTTGCTAATATAACGAGTGTAACGTCATTTCAGTTAAAATGTAAGAGGTTTATTATAACCGTTTCAGTCCATATCAAGCATTTAACTATATTTTATCTAGACTTCAGCAAGCACGCACAAAACAGCCTTAGAAAGTTGTGTGTAGCTGCTCAGGAATTAAATGCTTATCTGCAAAAAAAAACCTAAAGCCTGCTTCAAAAGAGTAATTTCATCCTGCTATGCTGTAGAGAGGCATTTCATCTGGCACCTCAAGCAACATGAATCAATTCTTCCTATTGGCACAACCATCACTTCTGGTTGGGCCTTAGCGCAGAATTACTTCTGTCGTATTTTAATGTAAATTTACACATATTGGATTTGAATTTCATGGACAGGATTTGGAAACTACTTCCACTACAAATCTGGACCACAAGTCAGGCATGTTCCATACACCGTGGATAACCCAAAAAAAAAAATCCATGTCAAGTTCTTTTGGTGGGAAGGCAATTAGAAGAGTTGTTATGAAGCAAGAATCGTGTTGTTGTCAAGGAACAAATTACTTTGAAAACTCAAAGCATGAAAAAGCCTCCTATATTGGTTATTACACATTTTTAGTTTTAATTTAATTTGAAACTTGAAAATAATGGCCAACAGTACAAAAGTGATTTGATAAAATTCTTACAAAACTGTATGCTCTGTTTCATGCTAGGAACATTTTTTTCCTTTCCTTTCTATACATAGCCTGGAGAACACACTTCACAAATTCACAATAATGGCACTACATAGACTTCCAGTATAGAAGATTACTAAATGAAATTAAGAACCTGAGAAGAAAAAAATAACAGCTTTCATCATTTTTAATAATACAGTAAATAGAGAAAGTGAAACATAAATGCTCCGATACCTAGATGGAAAAACAAAGTGAAACAGGTACAGTAAATGCTGTGCATACAGTATAATGTGTTTGAATTTTACTAAAATTGCAAATGTTCAGTATTTCCACCATTAGTTCAACACTAAATCTACAGGAACTTTAGCTATAAAACTGCAAGAGTAAATTATAAAAAAAAGTTCATAATGCAGAGAAAAATATGGCACAAACCATGTGCAGTACAATTGTTAGCTTTAATAATCAGATGTACAAAAGTAATGCTTTCATGGATTCACTGATTGCTGTTAGGCAAAGTGAGAGTGATGTCAAAGTTAAATCAATAACCTTCATCTCTAGTTATTAACATGTAACATTTTACTTTCAGAAAAATTAACTCTAGAACTGTTTTTGGTGACTGTGTTTCATGTCAATCAAGTGTATTTATTCCTTAATTTTACTATATGTTTTTCCTTGAAGAAAGCTGGAAGCCAAAGTCTGTTCAAGATAGGAGTGCAGCATGTACAGTATAGGATGCAAATAACCACTATTGAATTAATAAGTCAAACTGGCAATATATTATGTAAATGTATTTCAACAAGTACAAATTAAGCTAATCAATAACTAAAACCTAGAATTATGCATGAGGTTGCAACATAAGACTTATTTCTGGTGTACACCAGATAGTTCATAGCTGAGGAAAATAAATCTGAAAGGAGAAGTAGCACTTCCAAATCTGAGGTTATGGCCTTCTCCTGGAAAACAGTGGCTCGTTTTCTGTGGTGAGGAAGGGCGAGCAGATACAACATAAGGTGAGGGAGATCAAGTACACAGGGGTCTTGTTCTCAGATTTGAATTGAGGTGGTTGTGGGAATGATCAAAAAATCAGTGAAGAAGCCACAATTTTGTAGATGTTGCACCAGACCATGCTGGCTTTAAATTTACTTACAAATCAACATCCCCCTTGTCACAAATGTTCACAAGTTCTAGGTAGTGACCAAAATGAGAATCCTACAAAGGGATAATGGAATCATTCTCAGGGAGGAGCTCAGCAATGTGGGAGAAACTCTTTGCAGAATTATCTGGGAAATCAGCTGGTGTAATTTGGACATTCCAGTGGGATGCCTCCTGGGCACCTTCCATGGAGCTGTACCAGGTACAGCCCCCAGAAGAAGACTCAGGTGAAGACTCAAGACATGACAGGAGGAATATATGTCTCAAATTGAGAATTCAGAAGATGTGTAACAGCAGCATTACTGCTGACCACTAAACTGAATTTAAACATTCCTTACTGTCATATAATCCTTCCAACCTGCAAGGTTCATCGATTTAATTAGGTTTGACACATGTATACGACAAAAGACATTATTATTACTAAACTAAAAAATAAGATAAATTTACTCATCATTCAGTTAACAAAAATGAAGATTTAGAGGTAATTTATAATCAAAAAATAAAATCATTTTAACTGTTCATTCTCTGAACCAGCACACTCCAATACAAGCTAAAAAAGTTGCTGGAATTGTTTACCTTAGTCATAGTACAGTTTCTAACTATTTAAAGATGATCTGCAGCTGTTCTCAAGAATCACTGCTCTTGTACCAAGGTGCAAAAAAATCCACTGTCCTAAATTAGTGAAAAATCCAGAGCTCAGTGTTTAGACCAGAGGTTCCCAACTACGGTCCTGGAGGACCACAGTGGCTGCAGGTTTTCATTCTAACCCTGATTTTGCTGCAAATTAACTTCGTATTTTGAATTACCTTTATTTGAATTGCTCTTAAAGACTTATACCACTTAATTGCTTGTTTCTTCCTTTATTAGCAGGCAAACAATAAAAATAACAAAATGAGCAAACACATAACCAGCAAACTGTGTCCAGCACACAATATCTGAAGGTCTCAGAAGTGTTGATCTGCTCAGGTCCCCAAAACATTTTAACAGTACTCTTAAAAAAGACAAAATCAACAATTTCTGAAATGTATGCTATTGCACAATGAGAGCAGTAACAAGTCATTGAATTAAAGAACAGGTTTAATTAACAACAAGATTCGGCTCCTAATTAAGTAACTTGTTGGAGTAAAATTGGTTGGAGTTTCAGGCCCAGACTTAGTTGTCTTCTGTTGGGTCACTCACTTTACATTTCATTTCATTTCTATTTGGGTGCCATTTAAGGAAAGAAAGGAAGCAATTCAGGGGATTGACAAAGAAATTCAAGGCAAATGTTATAAAAAAAAAAAATCAATTAAAAAGAAAGGAAATGGAGTTATGTAGCAGCAAAAATTGGTCACCAATTAAGAAAAGGGTTAGAATGAAAATCTGCAGCCACTGCAGCCCTCCAGGACCAGAGTTGTGGACCCCTGGTTTAGATCCTTTTAGCATGTCAGATTAAGTCTTAAAGAAAAACTTATGAAATATAGAATAAAAAATGTTCTGAATAAATTCCCCCTGTATGAAGGTCTGTATCATCATTTAAGTAATTTATTTCTCCAATTCATAATACATTTTTTATTATTATTAAATATTACCAATACTTCACTTTTTTCAAGGAAGTGATCATTTTATAAAGTTCCTTTTAAAGCCAGCAAAGCAGAAGGCAACATTTGCTTATTTAAAATTTTTGTAATGTAATTTATACAGTAAAGGTCTAGATTTACACAAGAATGATCCATTAGCATAGCGGTTAGCACTGCTGATTTACAGCTCCAGGACTCTGATTTACCTGGTCATTCTGTGGTGTCTGTAATTTTTCTATTTCAGTATCAGACACCTTGGTTTTCTCCCATATCCCACTTACATATGTGTAAGGCTGATTGAAAACTAGTCTGAATGAGCTTTCCTGTCACAGTGCCATTTAATCAACCAATATGCATTCCAAATTTTTAATATCTTTATATTCTTTGTAAAAAATGAAATAAGTGATTACTCTGTAAATTAATGATACATAATTCTTGGGACTTTTTTTCCCCCCACCAAAAGTGTCCATGGTAACATGCTCTGATGACAGAAGCATCATTACCATGATTACTTGTAAATCTAAATTTCTGCTCTAACAGGCACTCTGAGAAAGAGAAGTTCACAGATAAGACACTTGATTAACTGCTTTTGAATCCATTAGCTGAATAAAATAAAATTTTTATATGAATTTCTATGTAATATTGTGACTGTAAACAAGGGATTATGTTAGAGTAAGGTGAATCACACTTTAAAATTCTAAAAAAATATGCAGTAAATATGTTAGAGAAAGGTGAAGCACACTATAACATTATTCAAAAAGCTGATATGGGAGGAAAAAAAAACAGAATAAGCATTTGTGTCGCAAATATAATAAAAACTAAGGAGATAATGATAACATATTAGTATTTTTTTCTATAAAGCTAAATTTGAATCAAGATAATGGCACTGGTTTTAGCTACTGCTAAGAAAATACTGAAAAAGTATGGTTAAATACCACTGTATGTGTCTTAAAGCTTGGCATAAATTAGATCAAAGTAGAAAAGAACAATTAGAAGCCACCAGAAGGTCTGAAAGAGTACAGTATAGTCCTGAATGTTTACTTCTTAAATTATGCTGAATTTTACTATTTTGCAAGTTAAGGACAACAACAAAGATTTGGGGCAAAAAAAATTAAGCACTGAAAAAGTGGCTTATGATGGCACACTAAATTATACATATTTTACTCCTACCACTTTCTTCCTTATCTTACTGAAGAAGAGTTATTTCAACGCAAAGTGAAATGAGCAAAAGTGTCTTAGAAGGGAATTTACCCCAGATTAAGCCTACTGCGGCTTCTCAACTTGATAATTCTGTGCCTGAGCTCATCACAGAGGAAGTTTAAACAATATAAGGTACAATACAAATATAGACAAATAGTTACATTGCTAGGGTTTGGGTTTAAATTTTGTTAAGAACTGGTTGAACAATAAATTACAACATGTTTACGTAAATTAACATCATGAACTTTCTATATAAAGCCACTTTACATTTTAAGCACAGGCAGATGACACAACTCCATCTATAGACAGCACTTCAGATAATTGGTGCCACTGTGGCTAAGAGCCTATTCCTCAGTTAATTGGTATGAACAGCTAATGCTCAGGCAGACTCTTCACTAGCTCCTCCATCCCAATCCCAACCCCCAAAATGCATATAGTTCCATACAAAGATTCAGGCACACCCCAGTTGAAAGACAAATTTTTGATATTTGAAGTAAAAAATGGTATATACACCTTTCACCACAAACTATAATTTTATTAAAATTGTACAGTTACAGTTTATTCAATGAAGTAAAAATGTAAAAAGGTAAAGTAGCATTTGCAAAAGTATGGACACCTATGTCAGTACTTATCAACACCAAAACAATTACAGTTTGCCAACATTTTTTTAAACCAGCCATGAGTCTTTAAATTCTTGTTTTGTTAATCTTTCCCCATTCTTCCTTGCAGATCATTTTCAGCTGTGAGATATTCATAAGCCATCTTGC